>NW_025211381.1:0-1565 GCF_004010195.1 Chiloscyllium plagiosum
AGACAAGGTAGGACTAGTAAATTAAACTGCATTTATTTCAATGCCAGCGGCCTAACGGGAAGGCAGATGAACTCAGGGCATGGTAAGGAATATGGGACTGGATATCATAGCAATTACAGAAACATGGCTCAGGGATGGGCAGGACTGGCAGCTTAATGATCCCGGATACAAATGCTACAGGAAGGATAGAAAGGGAGGCAAGAGAGGAGGGGGAGTGGCGTTTTTGATAAGGGATAGCATTACAGCTGTGCTGAGGGAGGATATTCCTGGACATACATCCACTGAAGTTATTTGTTTGGAATTGAGAAATAAGAAAGGGATGATCACCTTATTGGGATTGTTCTATAGACCCCCTAATAGTCAGAGGTTAATTGAGAAACATACTTGTAAGGAGATCTCAGCTATCAATAAAAATAATAGGTTGGTTATGGTAGGGGATTTTAACTTTCCAAACATAGACTGGGATTGCCATAGTGTTAAGGGTTTAGATGGAGAGGAATTTGTTAAGTGTGCAAAAGAAAACTTTCTGATTCAGTGTGTGGATCTAGAGAAGGTGCAAAACTTGACCTACTCTTGGGAAATAAAGCAGAGCAGGTTACTGAGGTGTCAGTGGAGGAAGCACTTTGGGCCAGTGACCATAATTCTATTTGATTTAAAATAGTCATGGAAAAGGACAGACCAGATCATAAAGTTGAAGTTCTAAATTGGAGAAAGGCCAATTTTGACGGTATGAGGCACGAACTTTTGAAAGCTGATTGGAAGCAGATGTTCGCAGGTAAAGGGACGGCTGGAAAATGGGAAGCCTTCAGGAATAAGATAACGAGAATCCAGAGAAAGTATATTCCTGTTAGGGTGAAAGGGAAGGCTGGTAGGTATAGGGAATGCTGGATGACTAAAGATATTGAGAGTTTGGTGAAGAAAAAGAAGGAAGCATATGTAAGGCATAGACAGGATCGATCGAGTGAATCTTTAGATGAGTATAAAGGCAGTAGGGGTATACTTAAGAGGGAAATCAGGAGGGCAAAAAGGGGACATGAGATAGCTTTGGCAAATAGAATTAAGGAGAATCCAAAGAGTTTTTACAAATACATTAAGGACATAGCTTTAAATTAAGGGGTGGTAGGTATGGGACAGATATTAGGGGTAGATTCTTTACTCAGCGAGTCGTGAGTTCATGGAATGCCCTGCCAGTAGCAGTGGTGGACTCTCCCTCTTTATGGGCATTTAAACGGGCATTGGATAGGCATATGGAGGATAGTGGGCTAGTGTAGGTTAGGTGGGCTTGGATCGGCACAACATTGAGGGCCAAAGGACCTGTACTGCACTATATTTTTCTATGTTCAATGTCTTTGGGATGGATCCAAAACTTACTTCGTTAATGATTGAAAATACTTTGACCTCTGGAACTGTCTGCCAGAGAGTGTGTTGGAGTCAGATTCAATTATGGATCATTAAACTGAAAAGGAAAGCAAGGTACTGTAGTGGATGTCAGAATATGAGTTTCCTGATTGGGACTGTTCACTTGCTCCTGTTACCATTTCAGGTTGCTAACTTTTCGTTAGCAT
>NW_025211381.1:7819-15781 GCF_004010195.1 Chiloscyllium plagiosum
TGGCCACTTTCAGGGAGCTATGGACTTGAACCCCAAGATCCCTCTGTCCATCAATGGTGTTCAGGGTCCTGCCATTAAGCAGACACTTTTCCTGAACATTCCTCCCAAAGTGCAGCACCTCACACTTACCCAGATTAAACTCCATCTGCCATTTCTCCGCCCATATCTGTAACTGATCTCTATCCTGCTGTATCCTTTGACACCTCCTGCACTATCCACAACTCCACCAATCTTTGTGTCATTTGCAAACTTATTAACCCACCCTCTACATTTTCATTCAAGTCATTTATATACATCACTAACAACAGAGGTCCCAGTCCGGATCCCTGTGGGGCATCACTAGTCATGGACCTCCAGCCTGAAAAACACCCTTCTGCCACTACCCTCTGTCTTTTCTGGGCAAGCCAATTCTGAATCCAAATGGCCAAGTCACTGTGGATCCCATGGACCTTAATCTTCTGGATGAGCCTACCATGAGGGACCTTGTTGAAAGCCTTCCTAAACTCCAAGTAGACAACATCCACTGTTCTACCCTTATCAATCACCCTCGTCACTGCCTTGAAAAATTCACTCAAGTTGAAGTGGAGAGGGGCACTACCAATTCTGATGGGAGCCTGGCATGTCGGCAATCTGCTATGATCAATCACCAATGTCACTCCCATTGGCAGCTTCGAGACACCAGTAAGGAAGGGGTGTGGCAGCTGTGGGTGTGCCTGGCCTAGTGGGCGAAACATTCACCTCTGATTGAAAAGGCTCTGGGTTCAAGTCCCACAGCAGGGCATGAGATACCCAGGCTGATCCTCCCATGCAGCTCTGTTGGACTTTCATTACACTGACGGCCATACCTGCCTGCTATTTCAACCCAGTGTTTATCCCTCAATCAGCCAAACCAGTTATGCAGATAATCAAAACTCAGAGTTAGCCATATTCACAAGAAGCATTAGCAGCATACAGACACCAGCCTATGATAAGGCCATTAGATTTAGGAGCAGAAATTAGGCCATTCAGCCCATCGGGTCTGCTCTGCCATTCAATCAGGCTGATAAGATTCTCAACCCCATTCTCCGTCTTTCTCCCCTTTATCCCCAAGAACAATCTCAGTCTTAAATCTACTCAATGACCCGGCCCCCACAGCCTTCTGTGGTTATAAATTCCACAGATTCACCACTCTCTGGCTATAGACGCTTCTCCTTAACTCCGTTCTGAAAGCTCTTCCCTTTACTCTAAGGCTGTGCCCTTGGGCCCTCGTCTCTCCTACCAATGGGACCATCTTCCCAATGTCCGTTCTGTCGACAGGTGGCATCATTCCTGAAAAGTGGCCAACTCAGTCAGATACCAGACACTGTTGGGTATCCCATAGGACCACAGCCCAGAACGAGTCACCAGGATGGGGTAACTTGTCCCGATGTGCAGTCACTTTCTCCTCAACAACAAACTGCCTGTAGTGTGCCTTTGCCAGTAGTGACAAGTGTGGGCACCATCTCCCTTCACTCGCTGCCATTGCACTGAACGCAAACATGCTGCTGATGGAGTGAGAGGAGAGCGTTTACCCTGGCACCAGCTGTACCCAAAACGGAATGCACATGAGCTCACGTTCTTACCATGGTCGTGTCGGGCACCATGAATGTGTGCTGCAGGAAGTCTTTATTGGCAGCGTAGCTGCCTTCATCATGGGGAGCATCTCCATCCTGTCCTGGCAGTGGTCTCGCTCCGTCTTGCGCTGCGGATGGCCTGGCGTTGATGTCCCCACGCTGCTTCTTAGTTATGTGTGCCTCAGGTCCATGTACAGTCTTCACATGCTTCCGGAGTGAGCTGGGGTCAGTGTATCGTTTGGTGCAGTATGGAATCTTACAGATATACGGTTTCTGTTGACCGAATGGACAAAATGATTAGCTCTTGGTCGGCGGGGGTGGGGGGGGGAAGGGGAAGGAGGTGTGAAGGGGTTTCCCAAACTGATGAGGATTTGAAGCGTGAGTCAGCTCTGAGCTGCTTCCTGGCAGAATTCGGGCTAGCTCAGTCAACTGTGTCACACACAGACAGGACCTGACAGCACACTGACACCCGAAGATTTTGCTTCGCTTTGGTTCGATGTTGTGATGCAGGGCTTCAGGAGATCCGGGCATTAGTTGGTGCAGTATGGAATCCACCTCATGGTTAACTGACCAAAGCGGGAGAAACTCAGCAGGTCTGGCAGGATGTGTGGAGAGAGAAACCAAGTTCATGTTTTGACTCCAAATGAGCCTTCTTCAGAATCTGAGGGTGTGGGAAAATAGGTTTTGTTTCCATTTTGTTACCTATTTTCCAGCTCCTTTCAGTTCTGAATAAGAGTCACACTGAACTCGAAACTCTGTCCCTCTGCTCCAGAGGGGATTGTTGGTGTTTGAGTACATTCATGCCAGATATGTTTAGATACAAAAGAGGGCAGTGCAGGAAGTTGAGGTCAAAGGTCAGGCATGATCTTAGATTAGATTACCTGCAGTATGCAGGCAACAAGTCCATGCCGACCCTCTGAAGAGTAACCCAACCAGACCCATTCCCCTACCCAACCAATGCAGCTAACAATTTCGCATGGCCAATTCACCTGGCCTGCACATCTTTGGATTGTGGGAGGAAACCGGAGCACCCGGAGGAAACCCACACAGACACAGGGAGAATGGGCAAACTCCACACAGTCGCGCAAGGTGGGAATCGAACCCAGGTCCCTGGCACTGTAAGGCAGCACTGCTAACCACTGCGCCACCATGCCACCCCATCTTGTGGATTGACAGAGTACATCAAGGGGACATCTTGTCTACTCCTGCTTCTACTTCTTATTTCCTCATCAAAGGTTGACAACGTGTGTGAGTTCATTCATAAATCTTTCGACAACGCTCCCATTAATGGGGAATAAGGTGCACAAAGCCCAGCTCAATGCAGTACTGCTTTAACAGAGTTGCCTAGTTTTGGGGAATTTGGCAGGTGAGGGAAGAGGTACTGTTCTGGTCATTAATGCAGCGATGAACACTGAGGAAGTCAGATACCCGCAGGCTGAAGACCAGAGGCGAAGCAGGTAAGTGACTGATCGGGTTTTTTCCTCCAAACTAGCGCAGGGAAGTGTAAGCACGGTCTTAAATGTAAAAGGTTAAATGACTTTAAATACAGAGAATCCTGGATCGGAATTTCTCAAGGACAAACTCTAGTTTTAAACTACAGCAAAACAAAGATGGCGGAGTTGCTGATGTGTTGCAGCCGCAGTGTGTTGGTGTTGCTGGACAGCAGTGTGAACCACAACATCCACATGTGCAGGAAGTCTCTGCAGCTCCAGGAACGTCTGCTCTCAGCTGATAAGCTGGAGTCAATGAGCTTCCAACCCTGCGATACATGACCGAGGGGAAAGTTATCCCGATACTTTGTGCTTGGAGATAGTCATGTGAGCAGGCGTTCTGGTGATGAGGGCAGGATGAGCAGCTTCAATGTTATTGCTTTAGAAGTATCGATGACTAAAAGTTCCAGCTCAGCATTTCTACACCAAGCCCTTGCCCAACCCCTGGAGATCACCCATCAGGTCAGATGCTAATTCCTGTCAGGCAGATCTGATCAGAGAGTGAATATGTGGCTCAGATTGGCGTGGGAGAAATGGCTTTTAACTGACGGGGCACTGGCACCAGCACTGCAGCAAGTCGGGACAGGCTTCACCTGAACTCCAATGGGACCAGTGTCCCAGTGAGATGTCTAACTCAGGCCATAGAGAGCACCTTAGCCTGAATAGTGGGGAGTGGGAGGGAAGGACCAAAATTCAAAAAGTTAACAAGAAAGGACGAGAATTAATATCAGGATAGCAATTCAGCTAATGATAACCAGAGTGTGTCCAGAAGGCTTAGAGTGCACAAACACAATAGTGTAGCATGAAATATGGTCAAAGCAGTGACAAACAGACAAAAGCCAGAATACATGCAGCATTCAGAACAAGGTGGTCAAACCGATAACACAAATAATCTGATACTCATTATAGAGACCTGAGGGCAAAGTGATCAGTCTTAAGATTTGAATATTCAAAGGGGTTTTGGAAGGACAGGCAGCTAGGAAATAGAGATGGGGTTAGTTCTGATGATAAAGGGTGAGATCATTAGATCTTGGTTCGAAAGGTCAAGACTAGAATCAGATGTAAATAGTGTAAAATGGCAGCATGCTGCTGTGCAGAGGGACCTGGGTGTCCTTGTGCATGAATCACTGAAGGTTGGTCTGCAGGTGCAACAGGTAATTAGGAAGGCAAATGGAATTTTGTCCTTGATTGCTAAAGGAATTGAGTTTAAAAGCAGGGAGGTTATGTTGCAGCTGTACAGGGTGCTGGGGAGGCCACACCTGGAGTACTGTGTGCAGGTTTGGTCTCCTCATTTGAGAAAGGACGTGTTGGCACTGGAGGGAGTGCAGAAGAGGTTCATGAGGTTGATTCCGGAGTTGAGGGGGTCGGCTTATGAGGAGAGACTGAGTAGACTGGGATTATAGTCATTGGAATTCAGAAGAATGAGGGGGGATCTTAGAGAAACATACACAAATTATGAAGGGAATAAACAGGATAGAAGTGGAGCGGTTGTTTTCACTAGTGGGTGAAACCAGAAGTAGGGGCACAGCCTCAAAATGAGGGGGAGCAGATGTCAGACTGAGTTGAGGAGGAACTTCTTCACCCAAAGGGGGTGTGAATCTGTGGAATTCCCTGCCCAGTTGAGGATACAATGTTTTTAAGGCAACGATAGAGAGACTTTTGAACAGTAAAGAAAGGTTATGGTGAGTGGGCATGTAAGTGGAGTTGCGTCCACGATCTTATTGATTGGCGAGGCAGGCTCGATGGACAAGATGGCCTACTCCTGCTCCTGGTTCTTATGTTTGGATGGAGATAAAAAATAGAAATGGAAGGGAATCACTGTAGGAGTGGTTGATACATCCCAGACTGTATCTACACTCTAGAACAGAGTATACATCAAGGAATAATGGAGGTTTGTAAGAAAGGTCCTGCAGTAATTGTGGGAGTTTTTAATTATAGTTTGTATGTATCAAATTGGTAAAATAGTTTTTAAGATTAGCTCACTATTTGCAATAGTTTCTGGGAACAATACATTCTGGAACCAACCAGGGAATAGGTGGGGATTAATGAATGACCTCATAGCTAAGGATCCTCTAGGTAAGAGTGATCATAACATGAGAGATTTTCACATTCAGTTTGAGGATGAGGAATTTGGGTCTGAAACCTGTGTCTTAAACTTAAATATATTCCACTTTATGAGAAAGACATATCGTCTGGAGCAAACTCAGGAAATTGAGGATGGTGTCGAATTGAAAGATAGGATACGTAACACGGGGGTGGGGTGGGGTGGCATGGTGGCACAGTGGTTAGCACTGCTGCCTCACAGCTCCAGGGACCCGGTTCAATTCCAGCCTTGGGCAGACTGTCTGTGTGGAGTTTGCACATTCTCCCTGTGTCTGCGTGGGGGTGCTCCAGTTTCCTCCCACAGTCCAAATATGTGCAGGTTAAGGTGAATTGGCCATGCTAAATTGCCCACAGTGTTCAGGGATGTGCGGGTTAGGGTGGATTGGTCGGGGTAAGGATAATAGGGTGGGGGAATGGGTCTGGATGGGTTGCTCTTCAGAGGGTTGGTGTGGGCTTGTTGGGCTGGAGGGCCTGTTTCCACACTGTGGGGATTATACGAATTTTAGTGACAGATCAGTCGACTGGGAAAATCTTAGAAACCAGCAAAAGATATCTAAAACAAACAGATTGGGTTTTAATTTAGAAGATGAGCATAAATAACTTGAAAGTGATGTCACATGTAGACAGGGGGGTTAAGAAGGTGTGTAGCACACCTGCCTTCATTGCTTAGTCATTTGAGTGTAGGAGTTGGGACGTCATGTTGAGGTTGTACAGGGCATTGGTGAGGCCTCTTCCGGAGAACTGTGACCAGTTCTGGTCGCCCTGTTATAGGAAGGATATTATTAAACTGGAGAGAGGTCAGAAGAGATTTACAAGGATGTTATTGGAACTGGAGCGTTTGTGTTATAAGGAGGGGCTGGATAGGCTAAGACTTTGGTTCCTTGCATGTAGGAGTGACCTTATAGAGGTTTATAAAATCATGAGGGGCACAGCCAAAGGTCTTTTCCCTCGCGTGGGGGGGGGGGGTTCAAAACTAGAGGGCACAATTTTAAAATGAGAGGGGAAAGGTTGAAAAGAGACCTGAGGGGTAACTTTTTCACGCAGAGGGTGGTGAATGAACTGCCAGAGGAAGGGGTAGATGCAGGTACAGTTACAAAGACTTTTGGACAGGCACACGAACAGGAAAGGTTTGGAGAGAAATGGACCAAATGCAGACATGTGGGACTAGTTTAGTTTGAGGAACCTGGTTGGCTTGGATGAGTTGGACCAAAGGGTCTGTTTCCATGCTGTATGACTCTGTGACTAACCAGAAGTTTAAAACCAGACAGTAAGGACTTCTACAGTTATATCCAGAGGGAAGAGTTGCTAAAGTTACTGCTGACCCCTGAGAGAGTGAGACAAGGGAACCAATAATGAGATACAAGGAAAGGCAGACTTTGAACAAGGATTTTGGATAGTAAACACAAAAGGCATCCCAAGAACAATCGAAAATCAAGAGGGCAAAAGGAAGGGAGGGACTGCAAACAGTTACAGTGACCGAGAAAAACGACTGAGAAAATAAATGGGACTAAGGGCTGGCAATTCTCCTGGACCTGATGACCTGCACCCTCGGCTCTCAACAGAGGTGGTTGCAGAGATAATGGACAGATTTAGTTATCACCTTCCAAAATTTCCTGGATTCTGGAATGGTCCCAGCAGACTGGAAAACTGCGAATGTAACATCTCAAAAAAGGAGGGGGACAGAAAGCAAGAAGGTCGAACCCAGTTAGTCTGACATCCATCGTTGGGAAAATACTGCAATCAGTTATTATGGAAGTCGTAGAAAGACATTTTGAAAACCATGATGCAATCAGGCAGAGTCAACATGATTTTATAAAAAGGGAATTGTATATGACACCAGTTTGTTAAGGCCAAATCAGGCTTAAAGGACTGACTGGAATTTTGTGACAAGGTAACAGGAAGGTTGATCAGGGTATTCCATTTGATGTGATGTACACGGACTTCCAAATGTCTGTTTGATATAGTGCAGCACAAGAGATTTGTGAGTATAGGTTGAACCCATGGAATAAAAGGGCAGCAGCACTATCATGAGGCGGCTCCTTTAACAAGGTTGGGTGGTTCTTGGTTTTTTAATCAAAAGTATTTAACGACACAGGTTCCGAAATGTCTGAGGGTGGAAGAGGTGACTTTGGGGGTTTTGCAGAAGGTGATTAAGTCCAAGCTGCTGGGATTAGCAGACAAGCTGGAGCTGGATCTGCCTCTGTCCGTGAGGAAAGGAGAGATCATTACAGCAAGAGCTCAGCATTGACATTTGCTGGAAACACCATCTGAATCTTTAGGTGTGGCTCACATTCAATTGAAAATGAAACAACTTGAGGGAGAGGCAATAGACAAGGGCAACAGAAATGAAACAGTTTGAAATGTGATTAAAAACAGAGGAAAGAGAGAGAGAAAAGGAGAGAGAGGAAATGAAGAAAGAAAGGGAGTTTGAATTTCAGAAATTGGCACTTAGACAGGAAAGTCAGCTTAACAGGGTGGAGGTGAAGGCTGAAGGTAAGCTCCGTGAGGAAGAGAGTGAGGATGAGCAAACCCATGGCAGCCAAAGGCCTGGTGGGGATCTGTTTAAATATATTCAAACATTGCCTCAATTTGATGAGAAGAACGTGGAAGTGTTTTTCATCTCATTTGAAAAGGTGGCTAAACAAATGCAGTGGCCGGTGACCATGTGGGTTTTGTTGATCTAAACAAAACTTGTAGGTAGAGCTAGTGAGGTATTCGCATCCCTATCAGAGGAGGTATCTGGGGAGTATGAGGAAGTGAAGAAAGCCATCTTAAGT
>NW_025211381.1:19557-23000 GCF_004010195.1 Chiloscyllium plagiosum
TGGCCTAACCAATGTCTTGTACAGCCGCAACATGACCTCCCAACTCCTGTACTCAATACTCTGACCAATAAAGGAAAGCATACCAAATGCCTTCCTCACTATCCTATCCACCTGCAACTCCACTTTCAAGGAACTATGAACCTGAGGTCTCTTTGTTCAGCAACATACCCCAGGACCTTACCATTAAGTGTATAAATCCTGCTAAAATTTGCTTTTCCAAAATGCAGCACCTCGCATTTATCTGAATTAAACTCCATCTGTCATTCAGCAGCCCATTGCCCCATCTGATCAAGATCCCATTGTAATCGGAGGTAACCCTCTTCGCTGTCCACTACAACTCCAATTTTGGTGTCATCTGCAAACTTACTAACTATACCTCCTATATCAGTGGAATACAGCCAGTAAAAGGCAAGTGTAAATGAGACTAATTAACTGATTCCTCCTGCAAATACTTGTGTCCTCGTCCATTAACATTTTAAGAGAGTTAGATAATCTGCCCTAAACGTGAAACAACAGTATGAAGTAGGGCTGATACACACCCACACACAGACACGCACGTGTACGCACACATCCGCCCACCCGCTCCTCAACCCTAATGTTTGGTACAATCACCTGAAAGTCAAGTTTGTGGAGCATGATGTTGGGAGACTGGTGTAAAAGTGTAAATGTGATTGTAACATCTGAAGTAACTGGCATGAGGAAAAAGAGAAAGAGAAAGAATTTGAACTTCAGAAGTTGACAATAAAGGCTATTCTATTCTAATTAGAGAGGAAAGTCGACTTAAAAGGATTGTACTGATGCTGCTCCTTTAACAAGGATAGGTTGTCCTTGATCTCTTTTTCAGGAGGTTGTAATAGGTTGATCTACCTGAGAATGCTTTTAAGATAAAAAATACTTGTCCAGTGAAAGGGGAGTGGCCAGTTCTCCCAGCTCAGCTTTTCTCTGGTCTGGTTTGGTTTCAGCAGTCTGGCTGTTCACTGAAAGCAGGCAGTCGGTTTGAGGCTGCTGATCCAAGAAACAGCTACATGGAAGAAGGGGTTCCGTGCTGAGTCCCGCTGCCATCTCTATCTCTCTCTCTCTCTCCTGTAAGACCCTGGGTTTGATTTTACCTTTTTGTGCCAAAGGGTGTTTATGGGGATTGTTACAAGTATTTGGAACAGCATCATTACGTTGGGATAATCTGCTGGGTTTTCGAAATGGTTAAGTTATTCGGTATTCTGGTCTCTTTTGTTGTGTTTCATTTGGTAATCTTGTAAATAAATTCTGTTTTGTTCGAAACTAAGTGGTTTGACCAGCTGCATCCCTCCTGGAATATCCACTTTACACCTGCTTAAAACAACGAGCAAAGTTAAGGTCTGGGCTACTTTCTTGAAATGTTTTGAGGGGGTCTGGCCTGGTCCATAACAACATGGATCTGAATTTGACTGTGTTAGGAAACAGGAAGCAGTGGTAAAGGGTTAGTTTTCCAGACAGGAGGAAGTTCCCTGGGGATCGGTGTTCGGAGCTCTCCTCTTCCCGATATATACCATTCAGCTGGTGTACAGGGCATCACTGTGAAATTTTCAGATAATATAAAACTTAGAAGCATTGTAAAGTTTGAGGTGGTATGATGGGGATCTTCAAAAGACTGGTGGAATGGGCAGACAAGTGCCAGCCTGTTCCCTGGGTGCGTTACAATAATTGGTGCCCTGTTTGATCCCCTGCCCTACCAAATGCCAATTACGCTACCTCCGCCCCCCCCCCCCCACGTTAACAATTTCCCGACTTGATATTTCTCTTCCCTGTTTTCCGAAAGTTAACCTTTACTCCTGTCATTCTCCTGGTGCCACCCCTGTCACTGACTAACACTTAGTAGAAGATAATAACCAGGTAAACGATACACCGGTGTGTTTCGCAATCATTAACCAGGCCTTTACCTCATTGGAATGGGTCCTGTTTTGGTGCTTGGCACGATCGGAAGCATTCGAGAACGCCTTATTGCAGCCTTCATGCTCACAGATGTACGGTTTCTCTCCAGTGTGAGACCGCAGGTGGGTTTTCAAGTTCTCTAGCCTGGAGTAAGCTTTGCTGCAACTTTCAAACTGGAAGTATACATCAAGGCGAAGAATTGAAATGTTCATTGTGTAAGTGACTTGTTTGTCAGCTGGCAATCAACGTCAGCGATAACTCAATAGAAACTGGGACTTACAGTACATTTATGTGGCTTCTCTCCCGTGTGCCGCCTCATGTGAACCACAAGCATGTACTGGGCCTTAAACGGTCTCTGCTCCCTCGAACACTCTTGCCAATGGCAGACAAACTCCTTCCTCTCTCCATGAATGTGCTCATTGTTGATATGCTGCAAATGATAGACAGAGTCGCTGAGCCCCAGCCTTTGCTGCAGTCACATGACCTCGCCACCCCCAAGAGACCCTCAATCAGAATCTCATTGAACAACACAAGCACTGCACAACTTTAACCCAATCGGTGTGACTTGCTTGGTAGTACAGAACTTACACACCGCTCAAACAAGACCCAAAATCAAACCTTTCTGGCCTGCAGTTCTCAAGGCTGTGATACGAAAGACCAAACCTGGAAAGGGAACACCAATTTATACAGGATGAGAAGAGGCTGCTGATTGGTTGGATCACAGTTGGCAATGGAGGTGTAACAGCAATGGTTCCCTGTCAATCTTAGTTATCTGATTAAACTCAGACCGGGTAGGCTCTGACTGGTCAGGGCATTGCCATGGGGAATGCAGCAGGGATTGGCATAACCCTTTCCTCACTGAAAAAACGCAGCAATGCATCATATTCCTTTTGCCCACAGTGCTCTGTGTGTGAGCTTCGTGTGAGCAGCGAGCCGAACTGATAAATTCATTTTCAGTGTCATTTTCAGCGCAATGCAATTCTTAGCACGGGTTATTGAGTACGTGTTGTCCAATTGCACAATCAAAATTGAACGTTGGTTTTGGGGGTCACAGGTTGGTTGGGCACTGCCAGCACTCTGCCCACTGTGGATGGTCAAAGGGACATGTTGCTTGTCAGGCTCTGCCAGTCACAGGGTCATGCGACCTACATACCTGGCAGCACATGGGCACTGAAACTCATATACCACATTGCTCCAACCAAAGCAAAAATACTGTGGATGCTGGAAATCTGAAATAAAAACATAATTTGCTGGAGAGGGACAGCAGGTCTGGCAGCATCTGTGCGGAAAGAAACAGAGAGTTATGTTTCCCAGTCCAACGTTCTGCAGAAGAGTCTTTGGATTTGAAGCATTGACTCTGTTTCTCTCTCTTCAGATGCTGCCATGCCTGCTGAGTCTCTCCAGCACTGTTAGCTTATAAACTACATCACTAATTTGTGTGGTCGAACAAATGTCTTTATGGATGATGGCAGCATTGTGTTAATGGATAAAATATCTAAGGATGGAAATATCTGTTTACTGCAAAGCAGAAATAG
>NW_025211382.1:0-909 GCF_004010195.1 Chiloscyllium plagiosum
TATCGAGATAACTTTAGGTTTTATTTTTAAAGAAAAGTGACCTCTCAGCTCAGGCAGTGTATTAAAGGTGTGAGTTAGATTCTGTCTGTATCCCAATCTTGATGATATCGGATGAAGGGGCAGCACTCTGAAAGCTAGTACTTCCAAATAAACCTGTTGGGCTATAACCTGGTGTTGTGATTTTTAACTCTTCACTTGATCTTTGTGTATAAGGATTTGTTTGGATGAACCACTTGCACTTAAGTTTCAATTATTTATTTCTTCCTAATTGTGACCCCTCATTTTATAACCTTTCTCTGCCCTCCTCCTGTGCCAATAGTTTTTCGGAGGTCATGTTTACACCATTTATTCCTTTATCTTCCCTGATAATGCATTGGGTGTCTTTATTGCCTATAAAGAATGCAACTGACATTTACACACTAATTTGTTTTTTGCCTTTCTAATTCTACAATTGCCTGAACAATTCAGAATGCCCTAGGATCAGACTTCTCCTTTTTACAAAATAACAAACTTGGGACTGTAGCTAAACTAGGCCTTTCACAAACGCCCCTTATTAGAATGCTTACATGTTTAGAACTGTCTGTTTTAGAAACCTCATTAACTTGCCTAATAAGACGATAAGACATAGGAGCGGAAGTAAGGCCATTCGGCCCATCGAGTCCACTCCGCCATTCAATCATGGCTGATGGGCATTTCAACTCCACTTACCCGCATTCTCCTCGTATTCCTTGTGACATCAAGAATTTATCAATCTCTGCCTTGAAGACATTTAGCGCCCCTTCCTCCACTGCACTCCGCGGCAATGAATTCCACAGGCCCACCACTCTCTGGCTGAAGAAATGTCTCCACATTTCTGTTCTGAATTTACCCCCTCTAATTCTAAGGCTGTGTCCACGGGTCCTATCTCCT
>NW_025211382.1:19373-23000 GCF_004010195.1 Chiloscyllium plagiosum
AAGCACAGCAGGCCAGGCAACATCCGAGGAGCAGGAAAATCGACGTTTCGGGCAGAAACCCTTAATCTGGCATAGAGGCTGGAAGCCTCCAGGATGGAGAGATAACTTGGGGAGGGGGGCGCTGGGGCAAGGTAGCAGAGAGTACAGTAGGTGAATGGGGTGGGGATGAAGGTGATAGGTCAGAGAGGAGGGTGGACGGGACAGGTGGGAAGGGAGATTGGCAGGTAGGACAGGTCATGAGGACAGTGCTGAGCTGGAAGGTTGGAACTGGGGTAAGGTGGGGTGGAGTGGGGAAATGAGGAAACTGGTGAAGTCCACAGTGATACCCTGGGGTTGAAGTGTTGAAGTGTTAATTTAGATATATCCAATGGCCTATCTCAGTCAGTGAACACATTAGACTTCACCATGTTTGATTCAGATTGATTCTGAAATTAGAGAATACTTCATTGAACAGATCTTGGGGTTCAGGTACATAGTTCCTTGAAAGTGGCATCACAGGGAGACAGGGCAGTGAAGAACATGCTTGACCTCATTGACCAGAACATTGAGTACAGGATTTGGGATGTCATGTTATAATTGTGCAGGTTGTTGGTGAAGCCACTGGAATACTGTGTACAGTCCTGGTCACCTTGCTATAGGAAGGATATTATTAAACTGGGAAGGGTGCAGGACAGATTTACCAGGATTGTAGGGGTTGAGAAACTGGATAGGCTGGAACTCTTTTCCCCAGAGTGTAGGAGGTTGACAGCTGACCTCACAGATGTTCATAAAGTCATGAGGGGCATTGATAAGGTGAATAGATAAAGTGAATAGCAAATACATTTTCCCGGGGTAGGGGAGTTCAAAACGGGAGGGCATAATTTTAAAGTGAGAGGAGAAATATTTAAAAAGGACTAAGGGGCAACTTTTTCACACAGAGGGTGGTATGTGTATGGAATGAGCTGCCAGAAAAAGTGGTGGAGACAGGGGCAATTGCAACATTTAAAAGGAATTTGGATGGGTATATGAATAGGAAGGGTTTGGAGGGATATGGGCCGGGTGCTGGCAGGTGGGACTAGATTGGGTTGGAATATCTGGTCAGCATGGACGGGTTGGACCGAAGGGTCTGTTTCTGTGCTGTATGACTCTGTGACTCTTTGACTCTATATCATCATTAATTCAGGATGTGTATAGTACAAGATTAATTAATCTCTAATCTGAATACAACCTTCATGTTTCTGTAGAATATGGAAGATTAATTAATGCCGTTGCCTCAGCTTACTGTTTTAAGGTGACCTCACTGATCTTACATAATCCACCTTCTATAAATGTAAGCTCATTCAAAATGAAGCCCCTCTATCTCAATGGACAGTGAGTGTCAGTCTCCCACATCACAACACTCACCATCTCACACTGGCCCCCAGTTGGGAGATTGCTCAGTTCTCACACCTCCATGCTTGTTTCTGCCGCCTTTCATCGACAAGCTGCTCCTGTTCTTTACAACCTCCTTGAGCTTTGCAGTCCTTTGAAGAATCAGTGATTCTCCATGTTGGGGCACCCTGGATCTTCATCTCTCTGTCAGTGCTGGCCATAACATTAGCTACTGAGGCATGAAGCTGTGGAATTAGACAATAAGATCAGAAGATATAGGAGCTGAATTCAGACATTTGGCTCATCCAGTCTGTTCGATCATGGCTGATATGTTTTGCAGCCCCATTCTCCTATCTTCTCCCCATAACCCTTGATTCTCTTACTAATCAAAAATCAATCTATTTCTGTCTTAATTACATTCATTTACTTGGCCTCCACAACCTCCTTGGCAATGAGTTCCACAGATTCACCACCATCTGGCTGAAGAAATTCCCTTTTACTTCAGTTCGAAAGGATCATCCCTTCTCTATGAGGCTGTGCCCTCAGGTCCTGCAAGGTGCACTGCACAAATTTACCAAAGATCCTTAGGCAGCCCCTTCCAAACCCACGACCATTTCCATCTAGAAGGACAAGACAGCAGATACATGGGAACACCACCCCCTGCGCCTTCCCCTCCGAACCCCTCACCATCCAGACTTGGAAATATATCCCTGTTCCTTCACTGTTGCTGGGTCAATATCTGGAATTCCCTCCCTAGGGGCATTGTGGGTCTACCTACAGCATGTGGACTACAGCGGTTCAAGAGGGCAGGTAAAAACAAGGGCTGCAGATGCTGGAAACCAGATTCTGGATCAGAGTGGTGCTGGAAAAGCACAGCAGTTCAGGCAGCATCCGAGGAGCAGGAAAATAGACGTTTTGGGCAAAAGCCCTTCATCAGGAATAGAGGCAGAATGCCTGAAGGGTGGAGTGATAAATAAGAGGCGGGCAGCTCACCCCCACCTTCTCAAGGGCAATTAGGAACAGACAATAAATGCCGACCCCGTCAGTGACACCCATGTCCCACCAGTGAATAAATAGACATGTGTATCTGCCCGGGTGCCCTGGAGTCTACAGTATCATTGTATTATAAATTGGAATTGAATTGACAGCATGAATGAAGTCAGTTCTCTGGCTGCTGGATAATGAAGCTGCCTTCATCCAAACATGGACAAATGCGGTGAATTAACAGAAAGTGACTGCCCTTGACAATGAAGCAGCATCTCACTGAGTATTGCATCCAGCATTCTGAGCAAACCTGAAGTCAATCAGAATCAGAGATGTCATTACTCTGTACTTATGGTTCCGTAATTTATCAAGGCCACTGTGTTTTTTAAAAAAGGAACCTTGCAAAAGACTGCTTTAAAGTAACTGCAGGCTCAGATGGAATAGAAATAAATGGGTCATTTTCTGAGTGGGAGTTATGGCCAGTGGATACTGCAGGAATCAATGAGAGGACCCAGCTATTCCGTTAATGATTTCAATGAGGGAACTAAATGCACCATCTTCAGGTTTACAAATGACCCAAAGCTGGGAGGGAGGGTGAGCTGTAAGCAGGATGCAGGATGATGCAGTGGGATTTGGACAGGCTGGATGTGTGGGGAAATGAATAGCAGGTGCAGTATAATGTGGATACATGTGAGGTTATCCACTTTGGAAGCAAATACAGATTATGATCTGAATGGCAATGGATTGGGGAAGAGGAAGGCGCATGGAATCCTGGGTCTCCTCACACAAGGAACATCAGGCAGTGGAGAAGGTAAATGGTTTGTTGGCCATCACAGCAAGAGGATTCAAGTAAAGGAGCAGGGATGACTTACTGCAATTATACAGTCTGATATGACTCTTTGTCAGAACTGAAGAGGGAAGTGAATAATTGATGGGATTTCTATTGTCGATAAAATTGGGAAAAACCAAATGGGACAGAGGGAAGGTCAGGAGAAGGTGAGAGGTCAAGGAGGTTAGAGATTATATGTATAGCAGAACAAAATGCAATGGGATTTGGAATGGTTGTAGAGAACAGAGATAAGCATAGAGTAGGCATTAACAGCTGAGTATCAGTCAGCTTTTCTGAAAGTAACACCATGAAAACCAGCCCTGGGGCGTCGTGGGCAAGATAGGGATGGGGGATTGGGGGATTGGGGGAAGGAAGATAAATCAAGGACAGGGTCGATGACCTTGTGCAGTTGCTTTTCAATCAAGTCACAAATCTTTGCTTTTGCAATGCCGGGGAAGATTGAA
>NW_025211383.1:0-8283 GCF_004010195.1 Chiloscyllium plagiosum
CGGAAGCAGAGTTGATGTTTCCTCAAACTGGGTTAACTAGACAGATTGGACGCAGGGTTGATGATTCCCCTGGCTGTGGTAACTAGTCATACTGGATGCAGGGTAGATGTTTCCCCTAGTTAGGGTAACTAGTCATACTGGAAGCAGGGTTGATGTTTCCCCTGGCTGGGGTAACTAGACAGACTGGATGTAGGGTTGATGTTCCCCTAGCTGGGATAACTAGACAGACTGGATGTAAGATTAATGTTTCCCCTAGCTGGAGTAACTAGACAGTTTGGATGTAGGGTTGATGTTTCCCCTAGCTGGGGTAACTAGTCATTCTGGATGCAGGGTTGATGGTTCCCCTAGCTGGGGTAACAAGTCACACTGGATGCAGGGTTGATGTTTTCCCTAGCTGGAGTAACTTTTCAGAGTGGATGCAGGGTTGATGATTCCCGGAGCTGGGTTGCCGAGATAGACTGGATGCACAATTGGTGTTCCCCTAGCTGGGGTAACTAGACAGTTGGATGCAGGGTTGATGTTTCCCCTGCCTGCGGAAACTAGTCATACTGGAAGCAGTGGTGATGTTTCCCCCAGCTGGGGTAACTAGACAGATTGGATGCAGGGTTGATGATTCCCCTGGCTGTGGTAACTAGTCATACTGGATGCAGGGTAAATGTTTCCCCTAGTTAGGGTAACTAGTCATACTGGATGCAGGATTGACGTATCCCCTAGCTGGGGTAACTAGTCAAAGTGGAAGCAGGGCTGATGTTTCCCCTAGCTGGGGTAACAAATCAGATTGGTGCTGGGTTGATGTTCCCCAAGCTGGGGTAACTGGACAGATTGGATACAGGGTTGATGTTTCCCCTAGCTGGGGTAACTAGTCATAATGGAAGCAGGGTTGATCTTTCCTCACGCTGGGGTAACTAGTCACACTGGGTGCAGGATTGGCGTTTCCCCTAGCTGGGTTAATTGGCCAAACTGGAAGCAGGGTTGATGTTCCCCAAGCTGGGGTAATTAGTCATACTGGATGCACAGTTGATGATCCCCTAGCTGGGGTCACTAGAAGACTGGATGCAGGGTTGATATTACCCTAGCTGGGGTAACTAGACAGACTGGATGCAGGGTTGATGATTCCCCTGGCTGCAGAAACTAGTCATACTGGAAGCAGGGCTGATGTTTCCCCTGGCTGGTTAACTAGTTATACTGGAAGCAGGGCTGATGTTTCCCCTAGCTGGGGTAACTAATCAGACTGGATGCAGGGTTGATGTTTCCCCTAGCTGGGGTAACTAGACAGACTGGATGCAGGGTTGATGTTTCCCCTAGCTGGGGTAACTAGTCATAATGGAAGCAGGGTTGATGTTTCCCCAAGCTGGGAGAACTAGCCATACTTGGTGCAGGATTGTCGTTTCCCCAAGCTGGGGTAACTAGTCATACTGGAAGCAGGGTTGATGTTTCCCCTGGCTGGGGTAACTAGTCATACTGGAAGCAGGGCTGATATTTCCCCTAGCTGAGGTGACTAGACAGACTGGATGCAGTGTTGATGTTCCCCTAGCTGGGGTAACAAGACAGACTGGACTCAGTGTTGATATTACCATAGCTTGGGTAACTAGTCAGACTGGATGGAGGGTTGATGTTAGCCTAGTTGGGGTAACTAGACAGATTGGATGCAGTGTTGATAATTCCCCTGGCTGGGGTAACTAGTCTTACTGGATGCATGTTTGATGTATCCCTCACCTGGGGTAACCAGACAGACTAGATGCAGGGTTGTTATTACCTTAGCTGGGGTAACTAGGGAGAGTGGATGTAGGGATGATGATTCCGTTACCTGGGGTAATTAGTCACACTGGATGCATGGTTGATGTTTCCCCTGGCTGGTGTCACTCGTCAAACAGGAAGCAGGGTTGATGTTTCCCCTAGTTGAGGTAACTAG
Organism: Chiloscyllium plagiosum; assembly: GCF_004010195.1. Taxonomy (NCBI): domain Eukaryota; kingdom Metazoa; phylum Chordata; class Chondrichthyes; order Orectolobiformes; family Hemiscylliidae; genus Chiloscyllium; species Chiloscyllium plagiosum. The sequence continues at coordinate 1,913 of NW_025211383.1, forward strand.
TCATACGGGAAGCAGGGTTGATGTTTCCCCTGGCTGGGGTAACTAGTCATACTGGAAGCTGGGCTGATGTTTCCCCAAGCTGGGGTAACTGGACAGTCTGGATGCAGGGTTGATGTTCCCCTAGCTGGGGTAGAGAGACATTCTGGAAGCAGGGTTGATGTTTTCCCAAGCTGCGGTAATTGGTCATACTGGAAGCAATGTTGACGTTTCCCTTAGCTGGGGTAACTAGTCATAATGGAAGCAGGGTTAATGTTTCCCCAAGCAGGGGTAGCTAGTCATATTGGATGCAGGGTTGACCTTTCCACTAGTTGGGGTAACTAGTCATACTGGAAGCAGGGTTAATTTTTTTCCCCTGGCTGGGGTAACTAGTCATACTGGAAGCAGGGCTGATGTATACCCTCGCTGGGGTAACTAGACAGACTGGATGCAGGTTGTTTTTACCCTAGATGGGGTAACTAGGGAGAATGGATGTAGGGATAATGAGTCCCCGAACTGAGGTAATTAGTAATACTAGGTGCATGGTTAAAATTTCCCCAAGCTGGGTTAACCAGTCATACTGGATGCAAGGTTGATGTTTCCCCTGGGTGGGTCAACTCGCCATACTGGAAGCAGGGTTGATGTTTCCCCTAGCTGGGGTAACTAGTCATACTGGAAGCAGGGCTGATGTATACCCTCGCTGGGGTAACTAGACAGACTGGATGCAGGTTTTGATGGTTCCCCTAGCTGGGGTAACTAGTCACACTGGATGCAGGATTGATGTTTTCCCTAGCTGTGGTAACTAGTCACACTGGATGTAGCGTTGATGTTTCCCTTAGCTGGATTAACTTGACAGACTGGATGCAGGGTTGATGATTCCCGGAGCTGGGTTGCCGAGATAGAATGGATGCACAGCTGGTGTTCCCCTAGCTGGGGTAACTAGACAGATTGGATGCAGGGTTGATGATTCCCCTGGCTGCGGTAACTTGTCATACTGGATGCAGGGTAGATGTTTCCCATAGTTAGGGTAACTAGTCATACTGGATGCAGGATTGACGTATCCCTTAGCTGGGGTAACTAGTCAAAGTGGAAGCAGGGCTGATGTTTCCCCCGGCTGGGGTAACTAGTCATACTGGAAGCAGGGATTGATGTTCCCCCAGCTGGGGTAACTAGTCATTCTGGATGCAGGGTTGATGGTTCCCCTAGCTGGGGTAACTAGTCACACTGGATGCAGGATTGATGTTTTCCCTAGCTGTGGTAACTAGTCACACTGGATGTAGCGTTGATGTTTCCCTTAGCTGGATTAACTTGACAGACTGGATGCAGGGTTGATGATTCCCGGAGCTGGGTTGCCGAGATAGAATGGATGCACAGCTGGTGTTCCCCTAGCTGGGGTAACTAGACAGATTGGATGCAGGGTTGATGATTCCCCTGGCTGCGGTACCTTGTCATACTGGATGCAGGGTAGATGTTTCCCATAGTTAGGGTAACTAGTCATACTGGATGCAGGATTGACGTATCCCTTAGCTGGGGTAACTAGTCAAAGTGGAAGCAGGGCTGATGTTTCCCCCGGCTGGGGTAACTAGTCATACTGGAAGCAGGGCTGATGTTTCCCCTAGCTGGGGTAACAAATCAGATTGGTGCTGGGTTGATGTTCCCCTAGCTGGCGTAACTAGACAGACTGGATGCAGTGTTGATATTATCCTAGCTGGGGTAACTAGTCAGATTGGTTACAGGTTTGATGTTTCCCCTAGCTGGGGTAACCAGTCATAATGGAAGCAGGGTTGAGCTTTCCTCAAGCTGGGGTAATTAGTCACACTGGGTGCAGGATTGGCGTTTCCCCTAGCTGGTGTAACTAGACAGAATGTATGCAGGGTTGATGTTACCCCTGGCTGCGGTAACTAGTCATACTGGAAGCAGGGGTGATGTTTCCGCTAGCCGGGGTAACTAAACAGACTGGACGCAGGGTTGATGATTCCCCTAGCTGGGGTAACTAGTCATACTGGATGCAGGGTTGATATTACTCGAGCTGGCGTAACTAGTCACACTGGATGCAGTGTTGATATTAACCTAGCTGAGGTAACTAGACAGATTGGATGCAGGGTTGATGATTTCCCTGGCTGCGGTAACTAGTCATACTGGAAGCAGGGTTGATGTTTCCCCAAGGTGGGGTAACCAGACAGATTGGATGCTCGGTTGATGTTTCCCCTGGCTGCGGAAACTAGTCATACTGGATGCTGGGTTGATGTTTCCCCTAGCTGGGGTAACTAGTCATACTGGAAGCAGTGCTGATGTTTCCCCTAGCTGGGGTAACTAGACAGACTGGATGCAGTGTTGATATTACTCTAGCTGGGGTAACTAGACAGATTGGATGCAGGGTTGATGATTCCCCTGGCTGCGGTAACTTGTCATACTGGATGCAGGATTGGCGTTTCCCCTAACTGGTGTAAGTCGTCAAACTGGAAGCAGGGTTGATGTTTCCACTAGCTGGGGTAACCAGTCATACTGGAAGCAGGGTTGATGTTTCCCCTGGCTGGGGTAACTAGACAGACTGGAAGCAGGGCAGGGCTGGTGTTTCCCCTAGCTGGGGTAACTAGTTATAATGGCTGCAGGGTTGATTTCCCCCCTAGCTGGGGTAACTAGACAGACTGGATGCATCAACCCTGCATCCAGTCTTACTAGTTAACCCAGTTAGGGGAAACATCAAACCTGCATCCAGTCTATCTAGTTCACCCAAATCGGGGAAACATCAGCCATGCGTCCATTATGACTAGTTAACCCAGCTAGAGGAAGCATCAACCCGACATACACTCTCCCAAGTTACCCGGGCCAGGGAAATAACAACCCTGCATCCAGTCTGTCCAGTTACCCCAGATAGGGGAAACATCAACCTTGCGTCCAGTAAGACTAGTTACCCCAGCCAGAGGAACATCAACCCTGCGTCCAGTATGACATGTTACCCCAGCTAGGGGATTCATCAACCCTGCATCCACTCTGTCTAGTGTCCCCAGCTCGGGGAATCATGAAACCCACATCCAGTCTGTCTAATTAACCCAGGTGGGGGAATCATCAACTCTACATATAGTATGACAAGTTACCCCAGCTGGGGGAACATCAACCCTGCATCCAGTATGACTAGTTACACCAGCTGGGGGAACATCAACCCTGCATTCAGTCTTTCTAGTTGCCGCAGCTAGGGGAAACATCAACCCTATATCCAGTCTGTCTAGTTACGCCAGCTAGGGGGAACATCAACCCTGCTTCCAGTATGACGAGTTACCCCAGCTAGGGGAAACATCAAGCCTACATCCACTCTGTCTAGCAACCCCAGCCACGGGAATCATCAACCCTGTATCAAGTATGACTCGTTACCCCAGCTAAGGTAATAACAACCCTGCATCCAGTCTGTCCAGTTACCGCAGCTAGGGGAAACATCAACCCTACATCCAGTATGTCTAGTTACCCCAGCTCGGGGAAACATCAACCCTACATCCAGTATGTCCAGTTACCCCAGCTAGGGGAAACATCAACCCTACATCCAGTATGTCTAGTTACCCCAGGTAGGGGAAACATCAACCCTGCATCCAGTATATCTAGTTACCCCAGGTAGGGGAATTATCAACCCTGCATCCAGTATGACTGGTTACCCCAGCGAGGGGAAACATCAACCCTGCTTCCAGTATGACGATTTACCCCAGCTAGGGGAAACATCAACCCTACATCCAATCTGTTTAGCAACCCCAGCTAGGGGAATCATCAACCCTGAATCAAGTACGACTCGTTACCCAGCTAAGGTAATAACAACCCTGCATCCAGGCTGTCTAGTTATCTCAGCTTGGGGAAACATCAACCCTACGTACATGCTGTCCAGTTACCCCAGCTACGGGAAACCTCAACCCTGCATCCAGTCTGTCTAGTTAATCCAGCTCGGGGGAACATCAACTCTGCATCCAGTATGACTAGTTATCCCAGCTAGGGGAAACATCACCAGTGTGACCAATTACCCCAGCAAGGGTAATCATCACCCCTACATCCACTCTCCCTAGCTACCCCAGCTAAGGTAATAACAACCCTGCATCCACTCTGTCTAGTTACGTCAGCTAGGGGAAACATCAGCCCTGCTTCCAGTATGACAAGTTAACCCCAGCCAGGGGAAACATCAACTCTACTTCCACTGTGACTATTTACTCCAGTTAGGGGAAACATCAACCCTGCATCCAATATGACTGGTTACCCCAGCTAGAGGAAACATCAACCCTGCATCCAGTCTGTCTAGTTACCTCAGCTGGGGGAAACCTCAACCCTGCATCCAGTATGTCTAGTTACCCCAGGTAGGGGAAACATCAACCCTGCATCCATTATGTCTAGTTCCCCCAGCTAGGGGAAACATCAACACTGCTTCTAGTATGATTACATACCCGAGCTAGGGGAAACATCAACCCTGCATCCAGTATGACTAGTTACCCGAGCTAGGGGAAGCATTAACCCTGCATCCAGGCTGTCTAGTTACCCCAGCTAGGGGAGTTATCACTCCTACATCCAGTATGACTGGTTACCCCAGCTAGAGGAAACATCAACCCTGCATCCAGGCTGTCTAGTTACCTCAGCTAGGGGAAACGTCAACCCTACCTCCAGTATATCTAGTTACCCCAGCTAGGGGAAACATCAGCCCTGCGTCCAGTATGTCTAGTTACCCCAGGTAGGGGAAACATCAACCCTGCATCCAGTATGACTCGTTACCCCAGCTAGGGGATACATCAACCCTGCATCCAGCCTGTCTAGTTACTCCAGCTAGGGGAAACATCAACCCTACATCCACTTGCCCTAGTTACCCCAGCTAGAGGAAACATTATCACTACAACTAGTCTGTCTAATTAACACAGCTAGGGGAATCATCAACTCTACATCCAGTCTGTCTAGTTACCCCAGCTAGGGGAAACATCAACACCAAATCCAGCCTGTCTAGTTACCCTAGCTAGGGGAATTGTCACCCCTACATCCAGTATGACTGGTTACCCCAGCTAGAGGTAACATCAACCCTGCATCCAGTCTGTCCCGTTACCTCAGCTCGGGGAAACATCAAACCTGCATCCAGTATGTCTAGTTAACCCTGGTAGGGGAAACATCAACCCTGCATCCAGTATGACTAGTTACCGCAGCTAGGGAAAACATCAACCCTGCATCCGGTATGACTAGTTACCACAGGTAGAGGAAACATCAACCCTGCATCCAGTATGACTAGTTACCCCAGCTCGTGGAAACATCAACCATGCATCCATTATGACCCGTTACCCCAGCTAGGGGAATCATCAACCCTACATAAACTCTCCCAAGTTACCCCAGCCAGGGAAATAACAACCCTGTATCCAGTCTGTCCAGTTACCCCAGAGAGAGGAAACATCAACCATGCGTCCAGGAAGACTAGTTACCCCAGCTGGAGGAACATCAACCATGCATCCAGTCTGTCTAGTTAATCCAGCTCGGGGGAACATCAACTCTGCATCCAGTATGACTAGTTATCCCAGCTAGGGGAAACATCAAACCTGCATCCAGGCTGTCTAGTTACCCCAACTAGGGGAAATATCAACTCTGCATCCAGTGTGACTAGTTAGCCCAGCTGGGGGATACATCAATCCTGCATCCAGCCTGTCTAGTCACCCCAGCTAGGGGACTTATCACCCCTACATCCAGAATGTCTGGTTACCCCAGCTAGAGGAAACATCAACCCTGCATCCAGTCTGTCTAGTTACTTCATCTGGGGGAAACATCAACCATACATACAAGCTGCCTAGTTACCCCAGCTAGGGGAAACCTCAACCCTGCATCCAGTCTGTCTAGTTAATCCAGCTCGGGGGAACATCAACTCTGCATCCAGTATGACTAGTTATCCCAGCTAGGGGAAACATCAAACCTGCATCCAGGCTGTCTAGTTACCCCAACTAGGGGAAATATCAACTCTGCATCCAGTGTGACTAGTTAGCCCAGCTGGGGGATACATCAATCCTGCATCCAGCCTGTCTAGTTACCCCAGCTAGGGGACTTATCACCCCTACATCCAGAATGTCTGGTTACCCCAGCTAGAGGAAACATCAACCCTGCATCCAGTCTGTCTAGTTAATCCAGCTCGGGGGAACATCAACTCTGCATCCAGTATGACTAGTTATCCCAGCTAGGGGAAACATCAAACCTGCATCCAGGCTGTCTAGTTACCCCAACTAGGGGAAATATCAACTCTGCATCCAGTGTGACTAGTTAGCCCAGCTGGGGGATACATCAATCCTGCATCCAGCCTGTCTAGTTACCCCAGCTAGGGGACTTATCACCCCTACATCCAGAATGTCTGGTTACCCCAGCTAGAGGAAACATCAACCCTGCATCCAGTCTGTCTAGTTACC
>NW_025211383.1:19256-21082 GCF_004010195.1 Chiloscyllium plagiosum
ATGATTCTCGATAGGAATGAGAGAGACAGGTAGTTGGGGGACTTCAACTTTCCAAATATTGAATGGGAACACTATAATACGAATACTATAGCTGGGTCAGTTTTTGTCCAGTGTGTGTAGGAGGGCTTCCTGACACAGTATGTAGACAGGCCAACAAGGGGTGAAGCCACATTAGATTTGATCCTGGGTAATGAGCCCGGCCAGTTGTTAGACTTGGAAGTAGGTGAGCACTTTGGTGATAGCGATCACAATTCTGTTATGTTTACTTTAGTGATAGAAAGGGATAGGTGTATACCACTGGGCAAGAGTTACAGCTGGGGGAAAGGCAATTACGATGCGATTAGGCAAGATTTAGGAAGCATAGGATGGGGAAGGAAACTGCAGGGGATGGGCACATTAGAAATGTGGAGCTTATTCAAGGAAAAGCTACTGTATGTCCTAGATAAGTATGTACCTGTCAGGCAGGGAGGAAGCTGTAGAGCGCAGGAGCGGTGTTTACGAAGGAAGTGGAATCTCTGGTCAAGAGGAAGAAGAAGGCTTATGTTAGGCTGAGATGTGAAGGCTCAGTTGGGGCGCTTGAGGGTTACAAGGTAGCCAGGAAAGACCTAAAGAGAGAGCTCAAAAGAGCCAGGAGGAGGCATGAGAAGTTGTTGGCGGATAGGATCAGGATAAACCCTAAGGCTTTCTATAGGTATTTAAGGAATAAAAGAATGATGGGAGTAAGATTAGGGCCAATCAAGGATAGTAGTGAGAAGTTGTGTGTGGAGTCAGAGGAGATAAGGGAAGCACTAAATGAATATTTTTCAACAGTATTCACTCTAGAAAATGACAATGTTGTCGAGAATACTGAGATACAGGCTACTAGACTAGGTGGGATTGAGGATCACAAGGAAGAGGTATTAGAAATCCTGCAGAGTGTAAAAATAGATAAGTCCCCTAGGCTGGATGGGATTTATCCTAGGATCCTCTGGGAAGCCAGGGAGGAGATTGCCCAGCCTTTGGCATTGATCTTTAAATCGTCATTGTCTACAGGAATAGTGCCAGAAGACTGGAGGATAGGAAATGTGGTTCCCCAGTTCAAGAAGGGGAGTAGAGACAACCCTAGTAATTATAGACCAGTGAGCCTTACTTCAGTTGTTGGTAAAGTGTTGGAAAAGGTTATAAGAGATAGGATTTATAATCATCTAGAAAAGAATAATTTGATTAGGGATAGTCAGCACGGTTTTGTGAAGGGTAGGTCGTGCCTCACAAACCTTATTGAGTTCTTTGAGAAGGTGACCAAACAGGTAGATGAGAGTAAACCGGTTGATGTGATGTATATGGATTTCAGCAAGGCGTTCGATAAGGTTCCCCACAGTAGGCTATTGTACAAATGCGGAGGAATGGGATTGAGGGAGATAGAGCAGTTTGGATCAGTAATTGGCTTGCTGAAAGAAGACAGAGGGTGGTGGTTGATGGGAAATGTTCATCCTGGAGTCCAGTTACTAACTGGAAGAGCACAGCAATTCAGGCAGCATCCGAGGACAGGCAAAATCGACGTTTCGGGCAAAAGTAGAGGAGGGTGGGGGTGGGGATAGAGTAGCATAGAGTACAATAGGTCAGTGGGGAAGGAGATGAAGGTGACAGGTCAGGGAGGAGAGGGTGGAGTGAATAGGTGGAAAAGGAGCTGGGCAGGACGGACAAGTCCGGACAAGTCACCTGCCACCGCAGGAACTGTAAAACCTGTGCCCACACCTCCTCCCTCGCCTCCATCCAAGGCCCTAAAGGAGCCTTCCACATCCATCAAGGTTTTACCTGCACATCCACTAATATCATTTATTGTATCC
>NW_025211383.1:21408-23000 GCF_004010195.1 Chiloscyllium plagiosum
CACCCCCACCCTCCTCTAGCTTATCTCTCCACGCTTCAGGCTCTCTGCCTTTATTCCTGATGAAGGGCTTTTGCCCGAAACGTCGATTTTGCCTGTCCTCAGATGCTGCCTGAATTGCTGTGCTCTTCCAGCACCACTGATCCGATATCTATAGAGTACTTTGAAAAAAAACCAATCTGTTATTAACTTTCAGGCCTGGCCTCATAAACAAATATCAGTTTGTTTGTTATTTTTTGTGGGTAGCTAGGGAAGCGATTGCTGGGCCCCTTGCTGAGATATTTGTATCATCAGTAGCCATGTGTGATGTGCCAGAAGACTTGAGTGTAGCTAATATGATGTCAATATATAAGAAAGATAGTAAGGAAAGGCCAGGAAACTATAGACTGGTGAGCCTGACATCAGTGGTGGGTAAGTTGCTGGAGGGGATTCTGAGGGACAGGATCTACAAATATTTGGAAAGGCAAGGACTGATTAGGGATAGTCAGCATAGCTTTATGTGTGGGAAATTGTGTCTTACTAGCTTGATTGAGTTTTTTGAAGAAATGACAAAGAAGATTGATGAAGACAGCAGTATATGTTGTCTGCATGAACTTCAGCAAAGTGTTCAACAATGTTCTGCATGGTAAACTGGTTAGCAAGGTTAAATCACATGGAATACAATGAGAGTTAGCCATTTGGATACAGTATTGGCTTGAAGCTAGGACACAGAGGATGGTGGTAGAGGATTGTTCTTCAGAGTGAAGGCCTGTGACCAGCAGTGTCCACAAGGATTGGTGCTGTGTCCACTGCTTTTTCTCATTTATATAAATGATTTAGATATGAATACAGGAGGAATGGTTTGTAAGCCACCAAAAATAGTGATGTAGTCCTTGATGTATGGCAGGGTGACCAGTGTATCCATACGTGTTGTGTCTTCCTGTTGTGGCCTGTTCTGTAAGTAGAGTTTTGGGTAATCGTTGTTTTTGAAGATGCCATATAGGTGTTCTTCTTCAGCTTTGCGTGGCTCTGGGATGCTGCAGTGTCCACCACTCACTTGAACAATGTTCTGATGCAGCTCCATTCGAGAGTGTTGGGATCGTTACTGCTGTAGTTGAGTACTTGGTCTGTCTGGGTGATCATCCTGTATATGCTGCTGTAGCACTCCCTACTGGCCTCGCGTTCAACCATTACATCGAGGGAAGGAAGTCGGTTGTTGTTCCCTTCTGCCTTGGTGATTACCAAATCCTTGTCATTACCAAATGTGCTCAACTGGAAGAAACTCATCAACTCATGAGAATATCCTCACCAGTGTAAAATTCCAGATATGCTGGTCATGCTGGCATACATCAAAGACATAAAGGAAATTACCACCAGACTACTCCAACCCCTAGGTATCACGGTAGCCCACAAACCATCAACCATACTATGACAGCTACTGATGAGTATAAAGGATCCCATACCCACAACCAACAGAACCATTGTTATTTACACAAAATACCATGTAAAGACTGACACAAGCATTACATAGGGCAAACCAAAAGAAAGTTCGCCATCAGGGTACACAAACACTAACGAGCCCACCAAGAGGAGAAAGTGAGGACTGCAGATGCTGG
>NW_025211384.1:0-1468 GCF_004010195.1 Chiloscyllium plagiosum
ATGCTGGCAGTCACGACAGTTTTGCCTTTGACTCCTCCATCCACCATCCCCCCTAATTTCAACCCCCCCCCCGAAGGAAGGATGCTTTAATATTGACATATGATGGACTTAAACAGCCTTCAACTTTGATCTCTGACTTTTGAGGTTCATTAATTTGTCTGCTGCATTTGCTCAACTGAAAGCAAGAAAGAACCCAGATCTTGCAGGGCTGAAACAAATTGTCTACTCATTTTCTCCAAAGCTATTTGTGAGTTTTTGCTGTACACAATACGGCTGTTGTGTTTCACTGTGTTATAATATTGACTTATAGTATAATACAATACTTTACAAGTGCCAGTTCATTGAAAACTCACAAACCTGAGAGAGTTAACTCTGTTTCTCTCTCCCCAGGTGCTGTGTGACCTATTGAGTATTTCCCTGTCTTGAGGTTGTGACAGGTGCTATGAAAATGTAGGTTCTTTCAATACGTGAATGACACAGCATTGCAGTTAGACTGTGGTATATTTGCTTTAAGTGAGCTCAGGGTCTCAAAAGGTGGGTTAAAGTAAATATTATTTGACAAAAAGCCCTTAATTTCTCTCTCTCTTTTCACATCAGGTGATTGAATGACTTTACCAGAGGGGAGCTGTATAACCGAGCTTGGGATCCCACTGGAACAGGTTCAGAGAGTTTGTCTGATCTGAACCCACTCGGTGAGTGTCATGACTCTCAATGCTGTCAAAAGACCTTGTGCTGAATGGTTCTCCTCACACTAACTGCGACTGGTACTAATATTAAAGAGGTTATACAGCACTAACATGCCAAGAGTTAGGGACGTTCTGGCAGTCACACCCTGAATGGCCTCGAATGGGGAGACTCTGCAGTTCTACATTCTTGGACATGGTGGATATCAGCAAATGGAACATTCAGCACTGGTCGCAGTTTTGCAGCCTTCAAAAAGGACTGTTTGGCCCCACAATTGGATTTGGGAGCAGGCTGTAGGGACTGAGGGCTGGCTGCAGGGACTGAGAGCTGGCTGCAGGGACTGAGGGCAGGCTGCAGGGACTGAGAGCTGGCTGCAGGGACTGAGGGCTCGCTGCAGGGAGTGAGGGCTGGCTGCAGGGACTGAGAGCTGGCTGCAGGGACTGAGGGCTGGCTGCAGGGACTGAGGGCTGGCTGCAGGGACTGAGGGCTGGCTGCAGGGACTGAGGGCTGGCTGCAGGGACTGAGGGCTGGCTGCAGGGACTGAGGGCTGGCTGCACGGACTGAGAGGAGGCTGCAGGGACTGAGGGCTGGCTGTAGGGACTGAGGGCAGGCTGCAGGGACTGAGGGCTGGCTGTAGGGACTGAGGCCTGGCTGCAGGGACTGAGAGCTGGCTGCAGGGACTGAGGGCTGGCTGCAGGGAATGAGGGCTGGCTGCAGGGACTGAGGGCAGGCTGCAGGGACTGAGAGGAGGCTGCAGGGACTGAGAGGAGGCTGCAGGGACTGA
>NW_025211384.1:19162-23000 GCF_004010195.1 Chiloscyllium plagiosum
GCTTTTCCAGCAACACATTTTTCAGCTCTGATCTCCAGATTCTGAAGTCCTCACTTTCTCCTAGTCAATTTTAACCTACTACGAATCTTCTTGCAAGGATGCCTTCCTTGAAGAAGCTCTCTTCCTCCCTCTACAAGGATTTCAGCGGATTCCTGAAGGGCTTATGTCCGAAACGTCGATTCTCCTGCTCCTTGGATGCTGCCTGACCTGCTGCGCTTTTTCAGTCCCACTGAAATTACCCTTATTTACATCCAGCACTGTTGTACACAACTCATTTCTCACTCAAACTAAATCCAAATTCACAAATATTCTGATCATTGTATTTTTAGGGATCATTTATTGTGAAATAATTTATTACATATTACAGATCTGAAGGTACCTGACCCTTGGTTGGATCCACAGCATATTGTTCTAAGAAGCTGTCCCAAATATCTTCTATGACTGGTTCCACATGGCTACCTATCCAAAATGGTGGAGCCAATGGCGTGGTGGTATTATTGCTGGATTATTGACCCAGCTAACGTTCTGGGAACCTGGGTTCAAAGTCTGCCATGGCAGATGTTGAAAGTTGAATTCAATAAAAAAAACCTACAATTAAGAATCTAACAATGGCCATGAATCCCTTTCTGATGGTCAAGAAAAACCCATCTGATTCACTAATGCCCTTGAGGGAAGGAAACTGCTATGCTGACCTGGTCTGGCCTACATGTGACTCCAGACCCATAGCAATGTGGTTGACTTCTGGGTAATTAGAGATGGGCAATAAATGCTGCCTGGCCAGCAATGCCCTCATTCCATGAAATTAATTTTTAAAAATTTGATTTTTCCAGTCTAAAACGAGATTAAAGTCTCCCATAACATATGTACTGCCTTTACATACATGCCCTCATTATCTCTGGATTTATTCTTTGTCCAATAGAACAGCTATTATAAAGACTGTTTCTTTTCATTTTTCTGCTTTCTGAAATTGTGGAGTGAAGTGAGAAAGAACTTTAAACAGTATTTTGAAGGATTGCTACATGTTTGAAAAGCATGTCACCTGAATTTATAGCAATCAGTATATAAATAGCTATTTGGACAAACAGCGATACAAGGGTTACAGATGAATTGGAATCGAGGTCTTAGTTTACACATACAGCAAGACAGATATCCCCAAGAACTTGATTGATCGCTGATCACTAGAATCTGAGAATTAGCTTTATGGTCAAATGAACGCAGTGAAAAAAAATTTACAAGTTGCCACTTATGGGACCATTTTAAATAAGAGGTGCCTGGGTACAGATTCTTAAGTACAAATGTTTAGGAAAACAAAAAATCAGAAAAATAAAGAAATAAGCAGCTCAGAATAACAGTCCTTCCAACCAAGTCCATATTAGTGAGTTTTAATTTGTAGTGTTTTATGATGAAGGTTCACAACAAATTTATCTGTAGTTAGAGTCTAATTACCTAAAAGGTCAGAACTACAGCACAGAAACAGACACTTGCATCTAACTTGTTCTAGCCAACAAGATATCCTAAATAAATCCAGTCCCATTTGCCAGCATTTGGCCCAAATCCCTCCAAACCCTTCCTATTCATATACCCATGCAGATGCCTTTTAAAATGTTGTAATTGTACCAGACAGAATACATGGAGAACTAGCCATTTGGATGCAGAACTGGCTCAAAACGTAGAAGACAGAGGATGGTGTTGGTGAAGGGTTGTTTTTCAGACTGGAGGCCTGTGACCAGTGGAGTGCCACAAGGATCGGTGCTGGGTCCTCTATTTTTTGTCATTTACATAAATGATTTGGGTGCAAGCATAAGAGGTACAGTTAGTAAGTTTGCAGATGACACCAAAATTGGAGGTGTAGTGGACAGCGAAGAGGGTTACCTTAGATTACAACAGGATCTGGACCAGATGGGCCAATGGGCTGAGAAGAGGCAGATGGAGTTTAATTCAGATAAATGCGAGGTGCTGCATTTTGGGAAAGCAAGTCTTAGCAGGACTTATACACTTACTTAATGGTAAGGTCCTAGGGAGGGTTGCTGAACAAAGGGTTCAGAAAAAATTTACAAGGATGTTGCTAGGGTTGGAGGGTTTGAGCTATAGGGAGAGGCTGAACAGGCTGGGGCTGTTTTCCCTGGAGCAGAGGCTAAGGGTTGACTTTATAGAGGTTTACACAATTAGGCAGGGCATGCATAGGATAAATAGGCAAAGTCTTTTCCCTGGGGTCGGGGAGTCCAGGACTAGAGGGCATAGGTTTAGGGTGAGAGGGGAAAGATGTAAAAGAGAGCTAAGGGGCAACTTTTTCACCAAGACAGTGGTACATGTATGGAATATGCTGTCAGAGGAAGTGGTGGAGGCTGGTACAATTGCAACATTTAAAAGGCATTTGGATGGGTATATGAATAGGAAGGGTTTGGAGGGATATGGGCCAGGTGCTGGCAGGTGGGACTAGATTGGGTTGGGATATCTGGACGGCATGGACTGGTTGGACGTGTCTGTTTCCATGCTGTACATCTGACTTCCTCTGGCAGCTCATTCACCACTCTCTGGGTGAAAACGTTGCCTCTTTGGTCTCAAATCTTTCCCCCCTCCTTAAATCTAGTCCTCTAGTTCTGGAATCCACCACCCCATGCAAAAGACCTTGCCTATTTACCCTATTCCATGCCCCTCGTGATTTTATAAATCGCTATAATGTCACCCCTTAGCCTCCAGTGCTCCAGGGAAATTAGCCCCAGCTTGTTCAGCCTCTCCCTATAGTTCAAACCCTCCAACCTCAGTAACATCTTTGTAAATCTTTTCTGAACCCTTTCAAGTTTCACAACAACCTTCCTGTAGCAGAGGGACCAGAATTGCACACAGTATTCAATAGTGGTTTAACCAATGTCCTGCACAACTGCAACATGACCTCTCAACTCCTATACTCAATGCACTGACCAATAAAGGAAAGCATATTAAACTCTTTCTTCACTATCCTGTCTACTGGTGACTCTACTTTCCAGGAACTATGAACCTGCACTCCAATTTGTTCAGCAACACTCCTCAGGACCTTACATTAAAATATATTAGTCCTGCCCTGATTTGCCTTTCCCAAATGCAGCACCTCACATTTATCTAAATTAAACTCCATCTGCCTTGTAATAACTTGCAATTATTATTAAGTACAGAAATTTGGTCTGGGCTATCAGCTAGAGTCTGAAAATCAGGCAAATCGGGCAATTTTAAAATCTTTAACTTTTGTGTTGACTCAGAATCATGGAGCTTGATTTCCAATGCACATCCCAGTGAGTTGTAATACCTTTGTTATGGGTCTTCTAGATTACTACAACCAGTGTATTCCACCTCTATTTCTTACCTCCACCAATATGAATTCTACATCATCCGATCCATTTTTTGGTATCAGACTTATTACATTCCATTCTAACAAAGTTACCCCACCGCACTTTCCTTGATAGAAATGAAAAATATAAGAAATGGGAGAAGGCCATTCAGCTCTTTGAGCCTGCTCCACCATTCAGTATGATTATGGTTGATCATCCAACTCAATAGTCTTTTCTGCTCTACCTCCTGATGCTGCCTGCTTATCTTCCTCCAATGCCAGTCTTTAATTCACACCTTTAAATCCTTGATACTATGTCAGTTTGCTGTGGCTCAGGTAATAATCCTTGGAGATCTTACCTTTTAGTTTAGCTCCTAACTGTTCAAAATCTTTCAACAGAACCTTTTTTCCAATCCTATTAACCTGTCCTCAACCCTAGCAATGGGCAGGTAACACACTGCTGACCGCAGAGAACAGTATCGACCTCTCCCCTACCATTACTACATTCCCATTTCCCTTATTCCACAGCTCCTT
>NW_025211385.1:0-3044 GCF_004010195.1 Chiloscyllium plagiosum
GAGCTGGGATACAGTCTTGACCAGATCAAGATTGATGAAGTTGATGTGCTGAAAAATTTGGAAAATATTAAGATTGAGAAGTCCCCAGGGCCAGACCAGATTTATCCTAGGCTGCTCCGGGAAGCGAGAAAGGAGGTTACTAAGCCACTGGTGAGGATATTTGCCTCCTCACTCTCCATGGGTGTCGTACTGGAGGATTGGAAGGAGGCAAATGTTGTTCCTCTTTTCAAGAAGGGGAATAGGGAAATCCCAGGCAATTACAGACCAGTCAGTCTTACGTCTGTGGTCAGCAAAGGTTTGGAAAGAATTCTGAGAGATAGGATCTATAACTATTTGGCAACACATAGTGATTAAAGGCAGTCAGCATGGCTTTGTGAGGGGCAGGTCATGCCTCACAAATGTTATTGAGCTCTTTGAGGAGGTGACAAGACAGGTCGACAAAGGTCGAGCAGTGGATGTGGTGTATATTGACTTCAGCAAGGCATTTGATAGGGTTTCCCATGGTAGGCTCATTCATAAGGTTAGGAGGTATGGGATACAGGGAGATTTGGCTATCTGGATTCAGAATTGGCTGGCTGACAGAAGGCAGAGAGTGACTGTAGATGGAGAGTATTCTGCCTGGAGGTCAGTGTTGAGTGGGGTCCCACAGGGCTCTGGTCTTGGGCCTCTGCTCTTTGTAGTTTTTTTATAAATGACTTGGATGAGGGGGTTGAGGGGTGTGTTAGTAAATTTGCAGATGACACAAAGATTGGAGGTGTCATCAATAATATTGAGGGCGACATAGACAGGATGCAGAGCTGGGCTAAGAAATGGCACATGGAGTTCAACCTCGATAAATGCGAAGTGATGCATTTTGGAAGGTTAAACTCGAATGCTGAATATAGGATTAAAGACAGGATTTTTGAAAGTGTGGAGGAACAGAGGGATCTGGGTGTGCAAGTACATAGATCCCTCAAAGTTGCCACCCAAGTGGATAGGGTTGTTAAGAAAGCATATGGTGTTTTGGCTTTCAGTATCAGGGGATAGAGTTTAAGAGCCGCAAGGTTTTGCTACAGCTCTACAAGTCCCTGGTGAGACTGCACTTGGAATATTGTGTCCAGTTCTGGCCACCCTACTATAGGAAAGGTACAGAAGCTTTGGAGAGGGTACAAAAAAGGTTTACCAGGATGCTGCGTGGACTGGAGGGCTTGCCTTATGAAGAAAGGTTGAAAAAGCTCAGACTTTTCTCTCTGGAAAGAAGGAGAGAGGAGACCTGATCGAGGTATACAAGATAATGAGAGGAATAGATAGAGTCAATAGCTAGAGACGTTTTCCCAGGGCAGGATTGACGGGTACAAGGAGTCATAGTTTTAAGATATTAGGGGAAAGGTATAGAGGAGATGTCAGAGGTAGGTTCATTAAGCAGAGAGTTGTGAATGCATGGAATGCGTTGCCCGTGGTGGTGGTGGAAGCAGAGTCATTGGGGACATTTAAGCGACTGCTGGACATGCACATGGATAGCAGTGAGTTGAGGGTGCGTAGGTCAAGTTATTATATTTTACATTAGGATTAAACCTCGGCACAACATCGTGGGCCAAAGGGCCTGTTCTGTGCTGTACTTTCCTATGATCTATTTCTTCACCAAGATGAAAATCATGTTCAACCATCTCTGAGATTTAACCTCAATCTCCTTTCAGCTATAACCCTAGTTTTCTCTCCCATTAACCAAGTTAAACATCACACAACACCAGGTTATAGTCCCAACAGGTTTATTTGGAAGCACTAGCTTTCAGAGCTCTGGTCCTTCACAACTACCTGTTGAACCGTACCCTGGTGTTGTGTGATTTTTAACTTTATCCACCCCAGTCCAACATTGGCTCTTCCACATCAAGGCTCCTATTAACTACTTACAGAGAACATTACAGCGCAATACAGCCCTTCGGCCCTTGATGTTGCACTGACCTGTGGAACCAATCTGAACCCCATATATTCTCCACTGTTCCATTCTCATCCATATGCCTATCCAATGACCATTTAAAAGTCCTTAAAGTTGGCGAGTCTACTTCTGTTGCAGGCAGTGTGTTCCATACCCTTACTACTCTCTGAGTAAAGAAACTACCTCTGACATCTGTCCTATATCTATCACCCCTCAGTTTAAAGCTATGTCCCCTCGTGCTAGCCATCACCATCTGAGGAAAGAGGTTCTCACTGTCCACCCTATCTAACCTTCTGATTAGCTTATATGTCTCAATTAAATCACCTTTCAACCTTCTGTCTAATGAAAACAGCCTCAAGTCCCTCAGCCTTTCCTCATAAAACCTTCCCTCCATACCAGGCAACATCCTAGTAAATCTCCTCTGAACCCTTTCCAAAGTTTCCATGTCTTTCTGATAGTGCAGCAACCAGAACTGTATGCAACATTCCAAGAGCAGCCCCGCCAGAGTTTTGTACAGCTGCAGCATGACCTCGTGGTTCTGAAAGTCAATCCCTCTACCAATAAAAGCTAACACACTATATGCCTTCTTAACAACCCTACCAACCTGGGTGCCAGGTATCAATGTACACGGATCTGTCTGCTCATCTACACTACCAAATATCTTACCATTAGCCCAGTACTCTTTATTCCTGTTGCTCCTTCCAAAGTGAATCACCTCACACATCCTCATTAAACTCCATTTGCCACTTCTCAGCTCAGCTCTGCAGCTTATCTATGTCCCTGTGTAACCTGCAACATCATTCAGCACGATCCACAACTCCACCAACCTTAATGTCATCCACAAATTTACTAACCCATCCTTCTACTCCCTCATGTAGGTCATTTATAAAAATGACAAACATTTAGAACATTTCCCATCAATCACTACCCTCTGTCTTCTTTCAGCTAGCAAATTTCTGATCCAAAATGCTAAATCACCCTCAATCCCATGCCTCTGTATTTTGTGCAATAGCCTACCGTGGGGAATGTTATCAAATGCCTTACTGAAATCCACATGCACCACAGAAACTGCTTTACCCTCATCCATCTGTTTGGTCACCATCTCAAAGAACGCAATAAGGTTTATGAG
>NW_025211385.1:6686-15448 GCF_004010195.1 Chiloscyllium plagiosum
ATATATTCAAAGTGGGGATGTCATTGAGGATTACACGATGTTCAGAAAATGTGTCACCCTTTTGCTCCTGAAGCAGTATGTGTCCATGTGCAGTTAGATCTGGACAATATTCAAGCTTGTTCTATTAAAGTGCATTTAATGATCATATAACAGTACTGCGAAACTGCACATTTCTTCAGTTAAAATTGATGATTTCATTCAACTCCTCACGTTGCATCACAGGAATATGAGGAAGTCATTCAGTCTTTTGAAAGGATTGGACAAGAACAGTGATAGCGCATTCAGTCCCTCCAGCCTATTTTCCAGGAAGAAAATGTGTCTCGTACTATGGATCACAATAGAGCTCCTCAATAATTATTTAAGGCGATAGCCTAGATCGTAATGTCTTCTTATTTTAAAGGGGAATATGAAGTGACTGTTGCAGATGCGATCTGATTGGTTTTAAGTTTGATGTTCACATAAAAAACAATTTATTTACACACTGTAGTTAAACCACAAGCAATTCAAAAGGAATGTATAATAACCTCATTGGAAATCTGAACAAGATATTAGATACAGTAACCATTACTAAATTAAAAGTTCTAACGTAGTAATAAAGTATTCAACACCCCCGTGCATAAATGAACATTTCAGACACGAATTATCACAGACAATTCTCTAAACGACGAGAGAAAAAATCAAGAGAAAATTCAGGCCGAGTAGCAGCCAGGAAACATTCACTGAAGCTTCCAGTTCTGTTCAGACCCGAAGAAACCACATACCAGAAATCCCAATCTGTGAGAGCCAACCATACCCATTCAGACTGTATTAAAATAAGGCTGAGACGTCCCAATCTGTTCACACAAGTGGTCTGAACTATCCAGCTTGATAACTGCCATTCAGTTATTCTCTTCCAATAATCCAGGAGCAAATACCCTCTTAAAACAATCGCATTTTCACATTAGTCAGCAAATGCAGCTGTTTAACAGGAACCAAGGGTAACACAATTCGACAATACGAGGTCAAATCCTAGGAGGAAGAAGCTATTTAGAGTCTCTCACACAGGGACAGAATTAAACATTTCATGCTGGAACATGACACACAAGTGTACCAGAGGCTTCACAGTCAGACTGCGCGATATTATTCCTCGAAGGTCAATTGCACATGTGACACGTGGTATGTTAATGTGGTTTTCTAGCAGAGAGATGGACAGCAAAATGTTTTGTCTGAAGTTTCAAGGAGACATCTTCCATCTTCGAGAAGGCAGCCTGGTATTCTCAATGGAGGACACAAGCTGGCAGGAATGGCTAACTGTATCAGAAGGAAGGTACTGATAGTGATGTTGGGGATTGTCAATATGACCTTCTGTGCAGGGCCGCACACCGAATCCACATAAACGTGCAGAGTACATTCTAAACCTATACCTGTCTCTCAATCGACCTGAGGCTTAGCAGCGGCATATAAATTGTTATAAATACCCAATTAGATTGAGGAATTGACTCTCTAACTTCAAATAATAATGATGTTGTTCATGTAGATCTTGTTCAGTGCAAATGTTGCATAGTGCAGCCGACATTTACACCATATGATCTCTCTGTCCTTGCTTGCTATGATCTGCCAATATTGCTGACAAACAAAACATTTCTCTGCACTTAGAGACACGGGACGATAAATCAAATCAATCAATACTGTGTAAAATATGGAAATTCTCTCCCTATCAATGACTCTTTTGGAAAGAAGTGATTACTTCCAAACCTCAAGTTTCAATGCAATCACCACTTTTTCTTTCCTGAACTACAGATTAAATACTCCGTTTCTGCAGTCTCTCTTCATGGTCGACCACTCCTGAAAAAAAGATCAGATCTGTATGCAGTGCCCCAAATACTCTCACATTCTCCATTCAAGTATCCGATATGTCCACTTATTTCGAGCGATGGTTTTTCCCCTTCTGTCATTCAAACAGTCCTCCACCGCACCATCACCATTCGTCGTTCGACTGGTCTCAACACCCACCCCCCAAGAACACAAGAAACACAGAGTTGCGTGTGTCCTCACCTACCACCCCACTGATTTCATATTCAACGTATCATTCTGAAATATTTCTGCCAATTTCAACTGGATGTCACCACCAACAGCATGTTCTGTTCCCCATCCCTCACTGCCTTCCATAAGGACCATTCCCTTTGCCAGTCCTTGATTTGCGCCACGAACCCCCCCGAACCCGTCTGGACCTCCAGGAGTCGTCCCTTGCAACCAGAAAAGATGCAACACCTGACAGAAAACCAACACCCTCACCTCCATTCAAGGTCCCAAACAGTCCTTCCAGTTGAGACAGGGGTTCACCTGCCTTTCTTCTAAATTAATTTACTACATCAGGTGCTCCTGATGCGTTAATCTCTATTTTGAGGAGACAAACGTAAACTGAGAGAACTTTTTGTCAGGCATTTGAGCCTGGTCTGCAGTGACTGAAGTGTCCTTTCAGCCACCGCCCATTTTAATTCTCTTACCCACTCCCTTTCCAACATGACTATCCATGACATTCTCCATTGCCACAACGAACAAAATCGTAAAATTGGAGGCACACATCATTTTCTGCTTGACCAGCCCACAAAATTGATTTTCGAATTGCAAATGATCTCATATCTCATCCCCCCACTCACTTCCCAGAGCTTTCCCTACCTTGCACTCATCCCTGTCACCAAGCCAAATTCACCACCTTGACCCCGCCACCCCTTTTCTCTGCAATGCCCTCCTCAACCCACCCCAGTCCTGAAGAAGGTTTACACCCGAAACGTCGACTTCTCCATCTCCTGATGCTGCCTGCCTTCCTGTGTGCTTCCAGGCTGCTGCTTGTCTTCCCTGGATTCTACATCTCCTGTTCTTTTTGTATGTAACCAAATCCGTTCTCAACAAGCTGGCAGTTGACTTTATTTATCTCATAAAGCATCTTGCAATGATGAGGAACGTGTCATTTAGTGCCTCATCAATTACATGTAAGTATGCATTATTTTGGTGACTCATGATCAATGACATGCCCGTCCATTTTTGGACTACATTTCCGAACGTCGCAGCATTTCATCAACATCATTTGAGATGTATGCTGTTTGTTTCTCACATACAACTTATTTATGTGCCTTGCAATTTGCTGTGATCCGAATAGTGACACATGTGGTACCCATGTTGAACTACCTGCAACAAGAAATTGGTGTTGTTCTCTGTATTGTCTCATTATCTAATTTTCAATACACGTAGATTTTTGTCCCGTTATATATGGTCTTTCATTCACCTGTCAGTGAAGCATATGAAAAACACTGCAAATGCAACATACCAATCCGACTGATTCCAATCTGTGAATGCCTAAAATAACACAAAATCTGCAGATTTCTCGAAGGTGAATCCCCTTTCTGGAATCTCAGCTGACTTTGACAAGGCATATAATAATTCTGGAAGTGTCCAGTTATCATATTCCTTATATAAGAAAAACTAATACTTGCCTCCTAACTGACATCAATATGTTCGACACGTAATTCTATTTGGTTTTTCTTCCAGTCCCATATAAATACTTTGGGTTACAGTACCTCTTTCTCGTTCTGCAGGAACCAGAATTTACAGAATCTGATGATATTGAATGGTAATGAAATCTCGTAGTTCAAAGGTTTAAAAGGAATTTGGGTGCGTACATGATTGGCAAGATTTGGAGAGATATGGTTCAAGTGCATGCAAGGTTCGCGAGCTTAATTTGGAATTATGGTCAGCATGGAGTGGCTGGACGAACAGTCTGTTGTGCTCCTACTCTGCTGTGTTACTCACATACACAACATTTCTTACAGTCAATCGAAAGGTTGCTACGACATTGACGTTTCCTCCAGCACAACAGCAAACAATCTAAAAAGTCTCTCAGCACAACTGCTCCGAACACAGATGCAGAAAGTTCGGATTTCTCAGTACGGTCCTCTTGCTTGTCTAACAGGGCAATGTTGTACACATAACACTATGCACATCAGTCATTTTCTTCAAAAGCTACAAACACCTTTTTACAGAGTCTATTCGTATAAACTTTTCCTATGTTTTGACTGTTTCCCGAAAGTAAATATTACACTTACAATTGCATTATTGATTGGGACGATAAGGGCAAGAACAAAATCTGTGTCATTGGATACGAAACAGAAAGGAGTAGGAAACGTAAAGAAGTCGGAGACAGTGGTTCTGCAGTCTGTAGAGGTGCAAAGCGATATCTCGCAGGTACCAGGTGTCGCTGATAGATGTAATAAAATGGAATTCAGAGAAAGAAACAGAATTAATTCGAAAGAGGGAATAGTGAGTCAAAATATACACATATGAAGTCACTTTGAAATGTAAAGGCGGAAGAATGATGTGTGTACAGTGTTTAATCCGTATGTGTGTGTGTGTACAGTTAACTAATATTCTTCGTATGTGAACACCATATTCAGAATTAACAATGCAGACACAGAAAAAAATTGTGACGCATAACATGTGAAAAAACTAGATAACGTTGAAATGCTATTCAATCTTTAGCTGAGGTGTCATGTTCGCAATCGGTTAACGACCATTCGCCAACCCAAACCCTGGCATTTTTTCTCCTCGCGACTACTATTATCATTAGGATGTGTGTCGTCATTTCCGATTCCGGGTCCCCACCTTATTTCTGTTAATCTCCTTTCTTCCAAGAACTAAATACATTGGCCTACTGTTTAGTGACAACAGCTTTTGTTATTGTTGTGGTTCTGTTCGCCGAGCTGGGAATTTGTGTTGCAGATGTTTCGTCCCCTATTTAGATGACATCCTTTGTGCTTGGAAGCCTCCTGTGAAGCGCTTCTGTGTTGTTTCCTCCGGCATTTATAGAGGGTTGTCTCTGCTGCTTCCGGTTGTCAGTTCAAGCTGTCCGCTGCAGTGGCCAGAATATTGGGTCCTTGTCGATGTGTTTGTTGATAGAATCTGTGGATGAGTGCAATGCCTCGAGGAATTCCCTGGTTGTTCGGATGAGTGCAATGCCTCGAGGAATTCCCTGGTTGTTCTTTGTTTGGCTTGTCCTAGAATAGTAGTGTTGTCCCAGTCGAACTCATGTTGCTTGTCATCTGCGTGTGTGGCTACGAAGAATATCTGGTCGTGTCATTTCGTGGCTAGTTGGTGCCCATGGGTACGGATCGTTAACTGTCTTCCTGTTTATCGTATGTAATGTTTTGTGCAGTCCTTGCATGGGATTCTTTACACTACGTTGGTTTTGACCATGCTGGGTATCGGGTCCTTTGTCCTTCTGAGTTGTTGTCTGAGAGTGGCTGTTGGTTTGTGTGCTGTTATGAGTCCTAGTGGTCGTAGTAATCTGGCTGTCAGTTCAGAAATGTCCTTGATGTGTGGTAACTTGGCTAGCCCTTTGTGTTGTTGCATGTCCTCATTCCGTTGTCTTTCCCTTAGGCATCTGTTGATGAAATTGCGGTGGTATCCATTTTTGGCGAATACATTGTAGAGGTGTTCTTCTTCCTCTTTTTGCAGATCAGGTGTGTGGTGACCCTTTTGAAAAGTATCTTGATGCAACTTCTTTTGTGTGTTTTGGTGTGCTTGCTTTCGTAGTTCAGGACTTGGTCTCTGTGTGTGGCTTTCCTGTAAACCTTTGCGGTGAATTCTCCGTTTAGTGTTCTCTGTGCCATCCCGTCTAGGTATGGGACTTGGTTGTCATTTTCTTCCTCTCTAGTGAATCTGATTCCTGTGAGTGTGGCGTTGATGATCCGGTGTGTGTTTTCTGCTTCTGTGTTTTTAATGATTACAAAGGTGTCATCCACATATCTGACTCAGTGTTTGGGTTTAATTTGCGGTAAGACTGTTTGTTCTAATCTTTGCATTACAGCGTCTGCGCTGAGTCCAGACATGGGTGAGCCCATGTATGTGCCTTTGATTTGTCCATATACTTGGTTGTTGAATGTTAAGTGTGTTGTGAGGCACAAGTCCAGTAGTTTGAGTATGCAGTCTTTGTTGATAGGTTCCCCATGTTGTTGTCTGTTCTGTATGTCCAGCAGGTTGGCTATTGTTTCTCTGGCTAGGGATTTGTCGATCGTGTTGAACAGTGCCGATACATCGAATGAGATCAAAGTTTCTTCCTTGACTATGTGTGTCTTTATGATGATGTCCAAGATTTTCTGCGTTGACTATATAGAGTGTCTGGATCCGCTGGTCAGGTGTTTCAGTTTCTGTTGTACTTATTTCGCCAGTTTGTGTGATGGTGTCCCTGGTAGCGATACGATGTGTCTGTGTGCGATGTCTGGTTTGTGCACTGTAGGCTGTCCATAGAATCTTGCGGGGTGTTGCTTTCAGGTTTCATTCTCTTTAGGTCAAACCTGGTTATCTCTCTGTTGTTTTTGCATGTTTCTCAGTATGTTGCTTCCCCTATTGGTGAGCTGTTGGGTGGGGTCAAACTCGCTCTTTTGGTAGGTGTTGGTATCTGGAAGTAGTTGTTGCGCTTTCTGGATGAAAAGTGCGTTGTCCAGGATGACCATCATTCTGCCTTTGTCTGCTGCTAATATGACTATGTTCCTATCATTTCTTAGTGTTTTTCTTGCTTCCTTCTCTTTGGAGTTGGGGTTGTGTGTTTGTCTTTTCCTTGTTATCAGGGATATGATACTTTGTCTCACTGTTTGTTGTGTCTCTTCTGTCAGTTAATTGTTTCTGAGTGTGCATTCTTGTCCTGGTAGGAAGTCTGCTGTCTTGGCGTCCCTCTGATTATAGTTGAGTCCCTTGGCCAGTATTGTTCCTTCCGTGTCTGTGAGCTCTCTGTGGGAGAAGTTTCTAACTCAGGTATATATTGTGGAGTCCTCTCTGTAGTGTGTTAGTTTTACCATTCTTTCTTTCAGTGCCTTTTTTTGCAGTGTGTGGTCCTGTTCTGTCCTATGGTGACGGCCTGTTCTACGGTCGGGGTCCATTCCTTATTGGTGGTTTTTGAAATTAACAATTTTTGGCGTGCAATTTCTTGTCCATATTTGTGTCGTCTGTTGTGTGCGTCTGTAGACAGGGGACGAAACGTCTGCAACACAAATTCCCAGCTCGGCGAACAGAACCACAACAACAAGCACCCGAGCTACAAATCTTCTCATAAACTTTGAACACCTACGGGCGAGAGACGCTAAGACATGGCAGGAAATGGGAATCCTGCGCGAACCGCGGAAGCGCCACATTCCTGGTTCCTGCACGAATGTCGAAATGATCGAATCCTTCCACCATGTGTCAGATACAGACCACCAGTCAACAACCTAAAAACCAGAGACACAGCCAGACAGACCGGATTCAGGATGATCCAGGTAATGATTACAGATGAACACAACAGACTACACAAATGCAGACAAGAAATTGCACGCCAAAAATCGTGAATTTCAAAAACCACCAATCAGAAGTGGACCCGGACCATAGAACAGGCCGTCACCATAGGACAGAACAGGACCGCACACCGCAAAAAACGGCATAAAAATAAAAATTGGGCAAACTAACACACAACAGAGAGGACACCACAACACACAACTGGGTTAGAAACCTGGGTTAGAAATCTCTCCGTGACAGATCACAGTCATGAAAGGAACAATACTGGCCCAGGGACTCAACTGTAACCACGGGGCCGCCAAGACAGCAGACTTCCTAGCAGCACTAGAATGCACACTCAGAAACAATAGACTGACAGAAGAGACACAACAAACAGTGAGACAAAGTATCATTCCCTTGATAACAAGGAAACGACAAACACACAACCTCAACACCAAGGAGATGGAAGCACTAAAAAAACCTACTACGAAACGATAAGAACATAATCATACTACGAACGGAGAAAGGCAGAATGACGGTCATCCTTGACAAAGCAGAGTACATCTGGAAAGCACAAAAACTACTTGCAGATACCAACAGCTACCAAGAGAGGAAGTTTGACCCCACCCCACAGCTCACAAATACGACATACAACACACTGATGAACCTGCAAAAATGGACAGATAACGTGGTTTGACATACATAGAATGAAACCTGAAAGCAACACCCCGCAAGATTCCATGGACTACTTAAAGTGCATAGACCAGACATCCCACTCAGCCCCATCGTATCGCTACCAGGGACACCATCACACAAACTAGCTAAAGAACTACAACAGAAACTGAAACACATGATAAGCGGATCCAGACACTCTATACAGTCAACAAAGGAAAACTTGGACATCATCAGAAAGATACACAAAGACAAGGAAGAAATTGTGGTCTCATTCGATGTAACGGCACTGTACACCTCTATCGACAAATCCCTAGCCTGAGAAACAATAGCCAACCTGCTGGACATGCAGAACAGACAACAAGACGGGGAACCTATCAACAAAGACTGCATAGCTGAAAATGTCCTGAGGAAGGGCCTATGCCCGAAACTCGATTCTCCTCTCCGTGGATGCTGCCTGACCTGCTGCGCTTTTCCAGCAACACATTTTCAGCTCTGATCTCCAGCATCTGCAGTCCTCACTTTCTCCTCGAAGAAAGACTGCATACTCAAACTACTGTAACTGTTGCTCACAACACACGTCACTTTCAACAACCAAATATATGGACAAATGAAAGGCACACCCATGGGCTCACCCGTCTCTGGACTCATAGCAGAGGTTGCAATGCAAAGATTTGAACAAACAGTCTTACCGCAAATTCAACATAAACTCTCGGTCAGATATGTAGATGACATATTTGTAATCATTAAAAACAGAGATATAGAAAACACACACCGGATCATCAACGCCACACTTACAGGAAGCAGAT
>NW_025211385.1:22620-23000 GCF_004010195.1 Chiloscyllium plagiosum
GGTTGAAGTGTTCCCAGGCGGAAGATGAGGCGTTCTTCCTCCAGGCGTCGGGTGGTGAGGGAGCGGCGGTGGAGGAGGCCCAGGACCTGCATGTCCTCGGCAGAGTGGGAGAGGGAGTTAAAACGTTGGGTCACGGGGCAGTGGGGTTGATTGGTGCGGGTGTCCCTGCAGTCCTCACTTTTGCCTGTTTGGTTTTCAGGAAGGAATCTTGGATACTTTGATGGAATGTGAAAAAACAGTGGCACAATGTGAAAAAACAGTGGCACAATACATTCAGTAGCATGATTTTGGTTCTATTATTGCTCTGCTCTCCATTGAGCAGTGGGTTTTAAAATCCCTTTTGCAGCATTAAAATATAAGAAGAAAATATATGTAGTTTC
>NW_025211386.1:0-3575 GCF_004010195.1 Chiloscyllium plagiosum
TTTTGTCAATGTTTGAACCAACAAATCACTGATTTGAAGTTGCCACCATCACTCTCGGAGTATGCATTTCAGAAAGCAATCTTCAAGAGGGATATTTAGGAAATATTTCTATGTCACGAATACAGAGTGAAGGTGTCAACTCATGGATTGGAGGTCCATGAGTCACCTCTTTGACAGGTCATTAAAGTGCCTGAATTATATCTGTGTTTCCTAAAGTTATTGATAATAACGCTGTGAACAGAAAAGATAAATGACCATGAACGAATAATTGCCAACTGGTAAACTGCTAAATGAAAAACAACTTCGTCACATTGGAGAAGTCTTAAGATTATTCACTAATAATTTACTAGTTTGCATGGCACAAAAAACGAGGTAGTGTGAGACCCAGAGCTACTTTAAATTCTCCCATAGCTGTTAATTATTCTCGACAGAACAGATCAGCCATCTCTTTCGCTGTTTAAAAGTTACACTGGATATATGAGCTATTGACAACCTTCAAAGGCACTGATGATTCCTGGACTGCAAAGTTTGTTTGCACAGTTGCATGGGAATTTCTTGATTTTAACTGATATGAACTTTTAAAGAGGATAATGCCTATGACTTCAAAGTGTTATTATACCACTTGTGAAATTTACTTATAAACTGGATATTAGGTGAGAGAGTTGGGGGTGTAGTGTTAGGGGATAAAGATGATTGAAGCAAGTGGAGGTGAATGCATTAAGGGAGGTGAGGAGTTGAGGGGTGTTGAGGCAGCGCAAGGGGAGAGTAGGGCATAAAGGGAATAAGAGATAAGGAGGCCATCCTTTGATCTGAAGCATTGTCTAGAAACAGAGGTTGATCTTTGAACTTGGGCACCACCATTTCCTCCTTCCAGACTAGCTCACCTCCCAGATCGTGAAAATCTTTCATACTGGAAATAGAGGTTGGTTCACAACTCCAAGAAAATTCCTGATTTCTAATTTCCATCTATGTGATGAAATTGAGTCTACGGCATCTGCTAATCTCTTATTCATTACAAGTTTTGCATCATCCACAAACTTCAAAACTATATTCCCTATACTCATGTCCAAATCATTCAGCCACAAGAAAAGCAATGATCACAGTATCAACTCCTCGAGAACCCACCACATACTACTCTCCATAGAATGATACAACACAAAGTCCACCATGTCTGTACAAGTTCTAATTCGGTCCAATTCCCTTTTTTTCTTCTCAAGAGCCCTGCAATTGTTTTCCTTTCAAGTATTTGCCCAATTCTCTTCTTAATATCACATTTGAATTGGCTTTAATCTCCCTTTCAGGCAGTATATTCCATATCGCTGGGATTCACGATGTAGGAAATTTCCCCCATATTGCCTTTGATTCCTTTTGCCAATTACTTTAAACCTATGCTCCTTAAATACTGTCCCTCTGTCATTGGAATCAATTATATTTTAATTTATCAAAATCATTCACGATTTTGAATAACTCTATCAATTGCTTTTAATAGTCTTTCATGGGATGTAAGTATTACTGGCTAGGCCAAACTAGAGAGCAGTACAGAATGAACCACTTTACTGTGAACCCAGATATCACACGAATGTACACCAGCTAAGGATCAAAGATTCCTTTACAAAGACATTAATGAACCAGATGGGTTATTGCAACAGTCAAGGATAGCCTCATGGTCACCATCACTGTCACTAACCTTTAATTCCAGATTTCATTAAATAAATTTAAATTCCACCAGCTGCCATAGCAGAATTTGAAACAATTTCCCCAGAGTATTAGTCTCGCCTGTGGATTACAAGTCCAGTGATATAATCATTATATCAACATCTGCTCCTAATCTCTATTCAACCTACTCTGCTGTAAGAGCAACAATCCAAGTCAAATGATTTTTTTCTATATTGCTTAAAATTGTACCACTTCGTTTATATTGTCTCTCCTCATTCTTCATCATAAAATCTATTGCCTTGCATTCGCTTCATTAATCTGCCACCTGCTTGCTGATTTCTTCAGGGTTTCAATGTCCTCCTAAAGTCTGTTCCTGTCATCATCATCATTTACCACATGAATTGAAATCAAAGATTAGCAAGTAAAACTGTAACTGATCAATGGACTGCTTTTAAGGTAATGATTGTTCAAGTACAATAAAAGTGTATTTCCATAATGGAAAAAGATGGCAAACAAATCTAGAGTTCCCTGGACAAGAAAAGAGATAGCGTTTAAAGTGAAGATGATAAAGTATATTTATGCCAGATGTCAGGTGAGTGATACAACTGAGAACCACAGAACCTTCAGAGGGGAACTGACAAAGCAAATAAGAGAAATAAAAACCATCTGCCAGTCAAATGATGGGGAAGCTTTTAGAAATGAAAATTTGGGACATATTTAAATAGCCACTTAGATAAACTCAGTCCTGTTGATCCTACAATGTCCTCCTAACCTACATCTGGAGATAGTGTTTTAAAATTGTCACAGACTAGTCAGACAACAGAATGCCTTACACACAATGCCCCAGAAACAATTATCATCTTCCTTGGATACAGTCAGGAAGGAATTTCCCTGGGTATCCTCAACATTGACGCTGAATTCCAAGATATCTCATAGCATCAAGTCATACATGGACAGGAATCCTCCTGCTGCTCACTACCTGCTGGTCCACCTCAGCTAATGAATCAGTACTCCTTCACATTAAACACAATTTGGGGGAAGCACATAATGCAAGAGTGCATTATGTACCAGTGAGTCATTTCAATGTCCACCAGCAAGAATGGCCCTGGAGTGCCATTTCTGACTGAGCTGGTCATGTCCTAAAGGGCACTGCTGCTGGACTAGGTCTGCAGCAGACCCTGAAGGAACCAACGAGAAGAAAGCATATCTATCTCATCCTGCCGCAGATGCATCTGTCAATGATGGTATCAGTAGGAGTGACCATCACTTAGTCCTAGTGGAGACAAAGATCCCAATTTCGATTGAGAATAACCTCTATCATGTTATCTGGCATTATCACTGTGCATTATCACTGTGTAGATTTCAAACAGATATTGTATATATTAAAGGTACTGTGGGCTATCAACAGCAGAATTGTATCAAAACACAATCTGTGACTTTATGGCCCAGCATATCCCCTAAACTATTATCATCAAGCTCAGGGAACAACAAAGTTAAATGAAAAGTGCAGCAGGGCATGCCAGGAACAGCATGAGGTTTACCTAAATACAAGGTGTCAAACTGGTGATGCTACAACATTACTTGTTGATTTGATTTACTACTGTCACATGTACCAAAGTACAGTGAAAAGTGTTGTCCTACATGATTTAATGGCAGGTCATATGGTACAAGTACATCAGGAGGTACATATATGCCCAAGCTCATTGATGGAGAGCTTAGTACAACAATTCAAAAGTTAAGGCTAAAACACTTGCAACAATCTTCAGCCAGAATTGCAGAATGAGTGATCCAGCTCAGCCACAACAATAAAGATGGTAAAAACAATGACTGCAGATGCTGGAAACCAGATTCTGGATTAGTGGTGCTGGAAGAGCACAGCAGTTCAGGCAGCATCCAAGGAGCTTTGAAATCAACGTTTC
>NW_025211386.1:21298-23000 GCF_004010195.1 Chiloscyllium plagiosum
GTTCAAATCCCCACTGCCCCAGAGATAACATTTCTGAATATGTTTATTAGAAAATGTCTACTTGTGTTCTGTATGTGAAACAAAATGATATCAGGTATTCGAATACCAGAATTGATCCCATGTGCTCCAGAAAACTGAGACAAAACTAGGGAATTCAAACCGGGATGATGCAAACACCAGTTTTAGATTATGGGAGTCAATGTTAATCATTTGTTAACTGGGCCAAGCTTGTCCAACATGTTTCAAAGGCATTATTTCGCGTGGAAATTTTAAATCTTCGGACGGTAAGCAAGAAGCTGACTGTTCCTGTTAGAAACTGGGTTACATTACAGAGGACATCTACCATGAAAACTCTGCACAGGGAGCAAGAGGACAGACCATTCATCGTTCCCCTCCCCTCTGCTCCACAACAACTTATCTATCGATTCTCTTTGGTGTGAAAGTGCAGATACATTCTATCAACTCATACACTGGCGCAAGATCTCTGGCAGTTCCCCAGAAACAAAGGTTACATTCAAACTGCTCTGCACTCTTTACGATTGGTATGTTCCAAACAAATTTAATTTTGAAGTGTCTTAAATTTACATTTCCAACTGGTGCAATGTTGCAGTTTAAAACTGTCATGAATTTTGTAATGTCCAATCGGGGGAATCAAGAACACTAAATTCAAAACTAGTGCTCTACTCTAGACGTAAAATGGACATTGTCAGGTTTGTCACAGAGGGATTTAGGATGGATAAGGTACTTGGCGGAATCCTGCAATGAGCTTTACTCCGTCTCTGACCCAGGTGTATCTGAGCAGAGAACATTAACTACACAAGACACTCCTCCAAGACCGGTTAATAATCCACTTTAACTACCCAGATGGAATGTAAGTCAGAGTGGGAAACCATTAATTCAGTATTTAACTCACAACTGAAGGAATAAACACTTTATTACTTCTGTTGAGTTATTAAATGCAACTTTGAGATTTTTATTGACATGAATTAACAGTGTCCATCAGTGCAAGTGAAATGTTTACAAAACTCGGTTTACCGCTGGATTTATCGACTGTTCTGTTGATGATTTTCAATGGAATCGCTTCATGTCCCACCACACAGGAGTAAGAAGCACCGCTGGCCCACTCCTCCGCTGTAATGGATATTAGGCTGTAGATGAAGAAGGAGATGTTGTCACTCTCCGCCATCACCTCGGTGTTCTTATAGTTACTGGGATTCACCGGCTTGTCATTTTTTGTCCACTTGACGAAGATCTCTCAGGGGGAGAAACCTCTCACAAAACAGCTGAGGGAGAGAAACCTCTGAGAGGAGATTTCTTCTGTTGGTGGCAGGAGGACCGACACTGATGGCTCCAGCGGATTAATCACTGCAGAATAGTTGAGACAAATATAAATCAACCAAAAAAATCCAGAGCCAATATCACAACTTCACTAAATATTAAAATACGCCATTTTAAATTTGGGATTTATTCACTTTCGTGTACTAAAGGAGCAGAATGGTACACATTCTGTTCAGTAAAAGAAGTATAGTTTAATGTGAAAGTTGCCTCCATATTTCCAGCCCACAACAAGGGCATTCTGTCCAATTGTCATTGCTGATGGTGACGTCCCAATCCAGGTTTCTTCCCACCTTATCTGATTTTATAAGAATACAATCTGCTTTGGACCATCTTTTTCATAATCAGCCACTTAGGTATCCTGTCA
>NW_025211387.1:0-1317 GCF_004010195.1 Chiloscyllium plagiosum
CTTTCATGTGTTTGTGTTGAAAAAAAGGCACCTGAGGACCAGAGGAAGAGATTCTGCTCGAGTGCTGCAGGTGTGACACAGCGGATATGTGCGGGCGGGGGAGAAACCACGGGGATCGTGTGCGAGTCGTCGGAGCTGCTGGAGGCCATCGCTGGATCGTGATTGGATGTTGGAGGATCGTTTGGTTGTGCTGACCTGCTCTTGGTGGATCTTTATGCTGGCTTCGGCCTAACAGCAATTCAGGAACCAGCCAACCTCAGAGCTGTGGCCTCAGCAGCTGCTCGCAGCCCTGGCCATGGCAATCGCAACACAGTCAGGGTGACTGTGAAGGAGGTAGAGGAGCACACACCGGTCGATCGGATGGTGTTCGTGAAGAAGATTTTACTGGAGTGCTGCGGGTTCGAATCAGCGGACGTGTTGAATGCTCTATCGCGGGAACAAACCTGGTCATCAGGTGTGAGGCACTGTCATTGCTATTATACGTGGCACAGGTCTGGCCTATTCCTAGAACCTGTGCCGCTGCAGTCACCCGGGCCATCTTCCAGTTTATATGGAGGTCAAAGATGGACCGGGCCCGAAGGGAGTCGCTGTATAAAGATCTGGGGAACGGGGGAAAAAAACACACCCAATGCCACCCTCACCCTGATGGCCACCTTTGTGTGAGGCTGCATCAAGCTGTGTGTGCATCCCCGGTACGCAAACACCAAGTGTCACTACGTACTGAGGTTCTACCTGTCCCCGGTGTTGCGAAGGATGGGCCTGGCCTCGCTGCTGCGGAATGCTCCGAGTAGTTGGACCGTTCCGTAGCACCTGTCCTTCGTGGAGAAGTTTATGAAGAAAAACACCTTTGACCACAAGTCCATCAGGAAGTGGTCAGCACGTAGTGTCCTTGAGACCCTTCGGGAAAAGGAGAGGGCAGATCCTGTCGAGCGGTTCCCTGAGCAGACTGTCAAAGCCATTTGGCAGAATGCCTCATCGCCAGAACTCTCCAACAAATACACCAAGACATGGCTTGGCTGGTGGTGAGAAGAGTTCTGCCTGTGAGATCCTTTATGCACGCCCGGACTCCCAGCCGCACCGCACGCTGCCCTCGAAGCGGCGGCGGTGGGGACAAGACTGTCACACACCACCTTCTGGAATGTGCCTATGCAGAGGAAGTCTGGAAAGGAATGCAGTGGTGTTTGTCGAGGTCCGTCCCGAGCAGCGCCGTGACACGGGACTCCGTGCTCTACGGCCTGTTCCCCAGGACGCACACCGAGACGAACATCAACTGTGCCTGGAGGACCATCAACTCGGTGAAGGACGCTCTCTGGGCGG
>NW_025211387.1:6219-17205 GCF_004010195.1 Chiloscyllium plagiosum
CTCTCTACAATGTTTCTTCATTTAAGTAATGTTCAGGTACACTATTCTTCCTGCCAACATGCAGAATCTCACATTTTCCCACATTAAATTCCACCTGTCAAGCTTTTGCCCACTCACTTCACCGGTCTCTATTCCACCATAAACTGTGTCACCCCAACCACTTATTTTCCCACCTATTCTTGTTATCTGCAAACTTGACTCTCATACACTCACTTTCCTCATCCAAGTCATCAGTGTCTTGTAAACAATTGCGATCCAGCATTGATGCCTATGGCACTCCACTAGTTAATGGTTGGCATCCTGAACTCTGTCTTAACTCTGTCTTCAATTAGCATGGATAGGGGATTGGTTAACTAATATCTTTTTTCCAGTACCATGGGTGCTTGTTAGGTATGGAAATGTGTTGCTGGAAAAGCGCAGCAGGTCAGGCAGCACCTAGGGAACAGGAGAATCGACGTTTCGGGCATTAGCCCTTCTTCTGCTTGTTAGGTAGCCTCAAGTACTGTACCTCATTGGCCAACCTTTTGAAAATCCAGATATATGGCATCTAATGCTTTCCCTTTTTTCCAATCCTACTTATTACTGTCTCAAATAGTTCTCAACCTTTTAAGAGGCATGATTTCCCTTTTGTGAAGCCATTGCTGGCTCATGTTAACTATTCCCAAATCCTCTGTTATTTAGGCCTTTCATTATTTAGTGTTACTTTTATTTAATTTTGGAATGCTGTAGTGACTTCAGTTGTGTAAACTGATGCAAACATTTATTCAACCCTTCTGCCTTTTTCTTGTTCCCTGTTATTATTTCTTCAGCCTCATTCGCTAAGATACCTATGTTAACTTAGGCCTCTATCATCATCTTCATGTATTTTGAAGCATTTACAGTCCGTCTGGATATTACTGTCAAATTTACCCTCAAATTTTATCTTCTCCCTCTTTAATATTTTTGGCCTTTTCCTAATCCCTTTTTCCTAATACTTTCCTAATCTTCTGGCTTACTAGATCTTAACTAACACTATTTGACTATTTTTCTTTGCTATCAATTTGATGCTATCCTTAACTTCCTTGGTTAACCATGATTAGCTTATTCCCTTCCTAGGATCCTCCTTTCACACAGGGATATATCATTGTTGTGAACCATGAACTATTTTCTTAAGTGTCCTTGTTCTACTAAACTCCTTTCCCAGTCCACTGTAGCCAGCTCTGTCTCATTCCTAGTTATCATCTTTATTTAAGTTTAGTTCAGTTGTTTCTGACACACATTGCTTTCCCTTGAACTGAATGCTAAATCCTGAGATGTTCTTATCACGGTTTCCTCAGGAATCTTCCCAACTCTGACATAATTTTATTAAATGTGCCTCATTACAAAATACTAGATCCAAAATGTCCTGATCCCCGGTTGGGTCCATAATATATTGCATGAGGAAACTGTCCTGAATGCATTCTGTGTGGTATGGTCTTCTTTGTGGTTACCTCTGCGAAACTTGATTATCCCAGTCTACACTAAGATTGAAGAGAAAGTGAGGTCTGCAGATGCTGGAGATCAGAGCTGGAAATGTGTTGCTGGAAAAGCGCAGCAGGTCAGGCAGCATCCAGGGAACAGGAGAATCGACGTTTCGGGCATAAGCCCTTCTTCGGGCATAAGCCCATTCCTGAAGAAGGGCTTATGCCCGAAACGTCGATTCTCCTGTTCCCTGGATGCTGCCTGACCTGCTGCGCTTTTCCAGCAACACATTTCCTACACTAAGATTGAAGTCAACCACTATTTAGAATACTAGCTTTTTTTTTGCATGCTATCATCAGCCCCAACTTTATTTTCTGTCCCACTGCATAGCTATTGAAAAGAGACCTATAGACCACTACTCCTGTCAGTGTCGTCTTTCCTTTTTTTAAATTTCTTATCTACTCCATTTGGATTCTGCCTCTTCTGATCCAAGATAAATAACCAGACAATGAAACACTGCTGTGGTTTGCACAAATGTGATGAGAGAATAAATAGGAATTCTAACAATCCTCAATGCTCTGCATGTGACCAATATATTAGGTGTGGACTGACCTTGATAGGCAGTTTCCTTGTCATTTGACCAAAGAATTCAAAAGATTTCAAAAGCAGACCATTGACTTGCTTGTTCATAACTGATGGACTGATGCATTGCTTCTAACAGTACCATCAGCTTGTATCCCTGACCCAGCACTACAGCCTGTAACTGCACTACAAGGTCTGTTTGCTGTAAAATATGATGGCTCGGACAAATGTTCGGCACAACATCGTGGGCCGAAGGGACTGTTCTGTGCTGTATTGTTCTATGTTCTAAACATGATGCTATGGCATCTAAATTGGATGTCCTTCTGACATTGACAGCTTTATTCTTGAAGCATTGTTATTGTAATGTATGAAATTTGGAAGCCAACTTGAGCGCACCATTGCCGACCAAAATGATGAGCCAATAGACTTGATTTTCCACTGCCCCTGAAGAAAGCTGCATCCAAAAATCTAAATGTTCTCTCCCTCCACAATGATGCACAGTGGCAGCAGTGCCTACCATTAACAAAGTGCACAGTAGTAACTTAACAAGACTCCTTCGACAGCACCATCCAAACTAGTGAATAGTATTAATGAAAGAGACCCTGGCAGCAGATGCATGAAAACAGGGCGGCACGGTGGCTCAGTGGTTAGCACTGCTGCCTGACAGCGCCAGGGACCCGGGTTCGATTCCAGCCTCTGGCGACTGACTGCGTGGGTTTCCTCTAGGTGCTCCGGTTTCCTCCCACAGTCCAAAAGATGTGCAGGTTAGGTGAATTGGTCATGCTAAATTGCCTGTAGAGTTAGGTGCATTAGTTAGGGGGAATGGGTCTGGGTGGGTTGCTCTTCGGAGGGTTGGTGTGGACTAGATGGGCCGAAGGGCCTGTTTTCACACTGTAGGTAATCTAATCTGTGCCTGCAATTCCTCTCTAAGCCACACATTATCCTGAATTGGAAAATATTGCCTTTCCTTCACTGGTCATGAGGTGAAATCCTGAAACACGCAGCATCATTGTGGATGTATCTCCAGTATATGTACCTACAGCTTCAGTTTGAAGGTATTTCACCACTATTTTGAGTGCAGTTAGGAATGCAATAAATACTGGTCTAGCCAGTGATGCCCACATCCTATGAATTAATATATCAAATAAAAATGCTGTGTGGCATGGATGTTTGCCTTCTGAATGTTAAGTTCATTCTGGCACCAACTGTGGGGCATTTCTTTTGAGCAACAGATATGTCAGCAAGCAAGTTAAGCAGCCAGTCACCTTGAAGAATTCTTGAACAAGGATTTTTATTTTTTTAATGACTTTTCAGAAATAAAAATGATTTGAGAAATATACTCTGACTAAGGAAACAGCTGAAATATCATAAACTTAAAAATTCTATGTTTTAAAAGCTATTTTAAACATTGCATGGGTAAATTGGACATTGTATAAATATAACTTTTACAGTTCCAGAGCCATTTGCAGTACTCCATTTGCACCTTTTTCAACAAGATGTACTTTATTGAAATTTTTAATAGCGAACATAATAAACAGTCAAACTTCATACTAGATCAGTGGATTTCCATATGCCAGGGCTTTAGGACACCCTGTAGACGAGAATGGGGTTGATGACAGTCTGTTTTTGTTAATGGTTAACTACAAACGTGCATAGACAGGAGTAGTTGCCAGTTTCACGGTGCAGTTCTAGGGAGGTTGGTTGACATAAGTCAGAAAGCATCATGGTTGAAGTATTCTTGGTTAGGATAAATTTGTTCAGGGCACCTGAGAACTAATTCTTTTAAATATTGTCATCAAGATCTTTAGCTTTTGGCTGAAAGAGTAGATGAATCCTCTATATGATATTTTAACCAAAATGCCAGGCCTCTGATATTGCAGCACTGTTTCAGTACTGCACTGAGTGGCATGACCACATAGAATTTGTGCTGGATTTGGACTTGAACCCAAGACCGCTTCAGTCAGAGGTACAACTGTGACTTCTGAATCATAGGTGACATCTATGTGACCTTGTCGCTTATATTTGCATCTCTGATTGTCGTTTAACAGAGGATTACATGTGGCAGGATGGAACGTAAATGTTGGCAAGACCAGTTAGTCCAAACTAGGAGAAAGTGAGGACTGCAGATGCTGGAGTACCAGCGTTGAAAAATGTGGTGCTGGAAAAACACAGCAGGCCAGGCAGAATTAGAGGAGCAGCAGAATCGACATTTCGGGCATAGGCCCTTCTTCAGGAATAAGGCTGGTGTGCCAAGCGGACTGAGATAAAAGGTAGGGAGGAGGGAATTTGGGGGAGGGGCGCTGGGAATACGATAGGTGGAAGGAGGTGAGGGTGATAGGGCGGAGAGGTCGGGAAGAAGATTGCAGGTCAAGAGGGCAATGCTGAATCCAAGGGTTGGGACTGAGATAAAGTGGGGGGAGGGGAAATTAGGAAGCTGGTGAAATCTACATTCATCCCTTGTGGTTGGAGGGATCCTAGGCGGAAGATGAGACGCTCTTCCTCCAGGCGTTGTGTGGCCAGGGTCTGGCGATGGAGGAGGCCAAGGACCTGCATGTCATTGGCGGAGTAGGAGGGGGAGCTAAAGTGTTCAGCCACGGGGCGGTTGATGCGGGTGTCCCAGAGGTGTTCCCTGAAACGTTCCGCAAGTAGGTGGCCTGTCTCCCCAGTAAATGATGTGTGTGGAAGTGCAGGTGAATTTGCAACGGATATAGAAGGATCCATTGGGGCCTTAGAGGGAGGTGAGGGGGGAGGTGTGGGCGCAAGGTTTGCACTTCTTGCAGTTGCAGGGGAAGGTGCCGGGAGTGGAGGTTGGGTTGGTGGGGGGTGTGGACCTGAAGAGGGAGTCGCGGAGGGAGTGGTCTCTCCTGACTGCTGATATGGGTGGAGAGGGAAATATATCCCTGGTGGTGGGGTCTGTTTGGAGGTGGCGGAAATGACGAAGGATGTTACGATGTATCTGGAGGTTGGTGGGGTGGTAGGTGAGGACCAGTGGGGTTCTGTCCTGGTGGCGACTAGAGGGGCGGGGTTCAAGGGCGGAGGTACGGGAATGGAGGAGATGCGGTTCCACCGGACAGACCCCACCACCAGGGATATATTTCCCTCTCCACCACAATCAGTAGTCAGGAGAGACCACTCCCTCCGCGACTCCCTCGTCAGGTCCACAGCCCCCCACCAACCCAACCTCCACCTTCCCCTGCAACTGCAAGCCACACCCCCCACCAACTCAACCTTCACTCCCGGCACCTTCCCCTGCAACCGCAAGAAGTGCAAAACGTGCGCCCACACCTCCCCCCTCACCACCCTCCATGGCCCCAATGGATCCTTCTATATCCGTCGCCACATGAAGCTTGGAGGAAGAGTGCCTCATCTTCCGCCTAGGAACCTTCCAACCACACGGGATGAATGTAGATTTCTCCAGCTTCATCATTTCCCCTCTCCCCACCTTATCTCAGTCCCAACCCCATATTCAGCACCGCCCTCTTGACCTGCAATCTAATGCCCTGTGGCTGAACACTTTTTAGCTCCCCCTCCCACTCCGCCAATGACATGCAGGTCCTTGACCTCCTCCATCGCCAGACCCTGGCCACACAACGCCTGCAGGAAGAGCGCCTCATCTTCCGCCTAGGAACCCTCCAACCAGCCTGCTTGGCACACCAGCCTCATTCCTGAAGAAGGGCTTATGCCCAAAACGTCGATTCTCCTGCTCCTTGGATGCTGCCTGGCCTGCACCACATTTTTCAACTCAGTTAGTCCAAACTGCCTATTGCTTTCCTCTTTTATGCAACTTGATATTTTTGCAAGTTTCTGTTCTTGCATCGTGAAACCTTTTTCTCCCTGCAGGTTAAATGTCAACTTTTTTTTAACATATTCACTTGTGGGACGTGGATGTTGCTGGCTGGCCAGCATTTATTGTCTGTCTCTAGTTGCCTTCTTGATCCCATTGCTGTAGGTTTACCCACAATGTTATTAGAGAGGGAATTCCAGGATTTTGACCCAGCGATAGTGAAGGAACGGTGATCTATTTCCACGTCAGAATGGTGAGTGCCTTGGAGAGGAACTTGAAGGTGGTATTCCCAATATCTGCTGTCCTTTCCCTTCTAGATGGAAGTGATCATGGGATTGGAAGGTGCTGTCTCAGGATCTTTAGTGACTTCTGCAATGCATCTTGTAGACAGTACACACTGCTGCTACTGAGTAATGGTGGAGGGAATGGATCCCTGTGGATGGTGTCAAACATCTTGAGTGTTGTTGGGGCTGCATTAATCCAGGCAAGTAGGGATTCCATCACACACCTGCCTTTTAGTTGTTGAGGAGCCAGGAGGCGAGTTACTCGCCACAGTATTCCTAGCTTCTGACCTGCTCTTGTAGCTACTGTTTATGTGGTGAGTCCAATTGAGTTTTTGGTCAATAATAACCCTCAGGGCATTGATGGTGGGGAATTCAGTAATATTAACACTTCTGAATGCCAAGGGCTGGTGGTTAGATTGTCTCCTTTCATGATAGTCATAGCCTGGCATTTGTCTTGCGCAAAAGTTACTTGCCACTTGTCAGCCCAAGCCTGCACATTGCCCAGATATTTTTGCATTTGAACATGGACTGCTTTGGTATCTAAGGAGTTGGGTATGGTGTTGAACATTGTGCAATCGTCGGCGAACGTCCCCACTTCTGACCTTATGATTGAGGGAAGGTCATTGATGAAGCAGCTGAAGATGGTTGGGCCAAGGACACTACCCTGAGGAACTCCTGCAGAGATGTCCTGGAGCTGAGATGACTGAACTCTAACAACCATGACCCATAGAGTATGGGTCCGACCACTGGAGAGCTTGCCCTTTGCTTCCAGTTTTGCTAAGACTTTGATGCTAAACTCAGTCGAATGCAGCCTTTATATCAAGGGCTGTTGCTCTCTCCTCACTTTTGGAATTCACCTGTTCTGTCCATTTTTGGACCTAGGCTGTAATGAGGTCTGGAGCTCAGTTGCCCTGGCAGAACCCAAACTAGGCATCACTAAGCAGGTTATTCCTGAGCAGGTGATGCTTGATGGCATCTTCTATCATTTTACTGATGATTTGAGAGTAGACTGATGAACTGATAATTGGCCGGGTTGTTCTTGTCCTGATTTTTATGTACAGGACATACTTGCGTTGTATCTGTATTGGAACAGCTTGGCTAGGGAAGCGGCAAGTTCTAGAGCACGAGTCTTCGGTCTATTGCTGGAATGTTGTCAGGGCCCATAGCCTTTGCAATATCCAGTGTCAATTGAATTCAAGCTCCACCATCTGATGTAGTGGGATTCAAGCCCAGCTCCCCAGAACATTAGCTGAGTTTCTGGATTAATAATCTTGCAATAATACCATTAATCCATCACCTACAAAATTCCTTTTTTTTTGCTGTTGACTTAGTTTGAGCATACAATGTGTATTTATTCTGTATATGCATAGCAATATTATGCCATTATTGATACTCCACTTGCCTCTTTCTTGAAGTTATTGAATTTGCCTCTCAAGTGCAAAACGTAAATATAAAACTGATCTGGTGTCCCCAAACAGGTTTAAGCCATTTTCTTGCCTGGTTTTTTTCTTTAAAATGTCACAAGAAGACTTCACTTTTTTTTGTCTCCTTTTGTTTCGTAGATTATGGACTCTCCTGCTGAAGTAGCTGAGCGGGCTGATAGGGTCATAACTATGTTGCCATCAAGTCCTAATGTGATTGAGGTTTACACAGGCCCAAATGGCATTTTAAAGTAAGTAATTTTATATACTGCTTAATATTTATTTTAAGCAGTTGAAGTTGCTGTCAATGTTCGGTACTATATGTTATGGGAGGTGATGGCCTAATATTATCATCACTAAAGTATTAATCCTGAGTCCCAGGAAGTAGTTTGGAGACCAGGTTCAAATTTAATTTAATAAAAAGCTGGAATTGAAGTTCTAATGACAGCATTCTGTCTTGTTGGGAAAAAAACCCATCTGGTTCACTAATGTCCTTTAGGAAAGAAGACTGCCATCCTTACCCAGTGTGGTCTACATGTGACTCCAGGCCAGCAGAAAAGTTGAGGACTCTTAACTGGCCTCTTGGCAGTTATGAATAGGCAATAAATAGTGGCATGACCGGTGATATCCACATCCTGTGAATGAATTTAAAACAAAAGATGCATCTTGACCTGTCCTCATTCTCTCTTGACATTTACATCTGAGCATAGGAATTTATCTGTAGGTTTTATCTATAAAAGAAATTGCCATGTTTAATAAGCTGATGTTTCTGGTTGTAAGATTTATTTTGACCATTACATTATTTTTCTATATAAATATCGTCCAACTCCTATCTATTGGTATATTCGTCAGAGTAGATAATAAAGAAGAATTTCCCAATATGAAGTTTGGATTAATCTTGCCAAGTTATAATTTTTTATTGAATTTAAGGAAAAAAGCACATTTTTTAACAATCATTGGTGAACTCTAGTTCCTTGATTTTTACCTTCAGCATGTAATTTGCCAGACTTCTGTTCTAGGACTGGAACAAGCAGTGTATCAATCAGTAATGTGACAAGATGGCATTGCAAGAAGGCTTTGACAAAGGCCTGTGTAGGTTATGTTACCCTTATTGGAAAGTGTGGGAATAAGATCAGGCTCAGCCCCGGGGTGATATCTTCCTTTTCCTGACCTACCACAGGATTTTTTTGTAGGTGTCTATGAAATCCAAGTAATGCCACTAAAATTCCATCTGAGTTGCTGTCTTCTGGAATTTTGGGGGAAGTTTTTTTGGGAACAAGTTCTAACCTGTTTACAGATTTAATTGTTTTGTTGATTTTCTTTGTAAGTGTTTTTATTGTGTTGCTCTGAGGGTAACGTTTTGTTTCTGGTGAATCACTTGTCAATAGTTTTGTAATCTTGTCATTTTAAGCTCTCTTTCCAAATTTGCTTTGCAGAAAAGTTAAGAAAGGCTCATTGCTAATTGATTCGAGCACAATCGATCCAGCTGTTTCTAAAGAAATGGCCAAAGCTGCAGAAAAGATTGGAGCAATGTTTATGGATGCGCCTGTATCTGGAGGTATGTACTGTTCAGAATGAATGGAGACCTGTAACCAGCAG
The DNA here is from genome assembly GCF_004010195.1 of Chiloscyllium plagiosum. NCBI lineage: Eukaryota > Metazoa > Chordata > Chondrichthyes > Orectolobiformes > Hemiscylliidae > Chiloscyllium > Chiloscyllium plagiosum. The sequence goes on from NW_025211387.1 coordinate 15,330, forward strand.
TGTTCCACAGGGTTCAGTACTGGATCCATTTCTGTTTGTCATTTTATACAAATCATTTGGATGCGAATATAGAGGCATGATTAGAAAGTTTGTGGATGACCCCAAAATTAGTGGTATGGTTGACAGTGAGGAAGGTTATCTAAGATTACAAAGATATCTTGATCAGTTGGTCCAATGGGCTGAAGAGTGGCAGATGGAGTTTAGTTTGGATAAATGCAAGATATTGCATTTTGCTACTACAAACAAGAAACTTGTACACTTAATAGTAGGGCCCCGGGGAGTGTTGTACTACAGAGGGATGGTGGTTCAAGTACAAAGTTCTTTGAAATTGGCGTCGCACAGAGGCAGGATGGTTAAGAAGGCATTCAGAACGCTTGCCTTTATTGCTCAGACCTTTCAATACAGGTAGTTCTGGTATAATGCACATTTCAGCAGTGCGATTTAGCTATAACATCGCTGAAGAATTAGAGAATGGTATTTTAGAGACCACTTACCTGTGGCAATAGCATGATTTCTGCTGGGATTGGTTTGCACACTTTGTTTTGCACATGCGCCGATGTGCATGCTGAAATCTCCACACCATTCTGCACATGCGCCGATGTGCATGCTGAAATCTCCACACCGTGCTGCACATGCGCCGGTGTGCATGCTGAAATCTCCACACCGTTCTGCACTTGCTCCGATGTGCATGCTGAAATCTCCACACCATTCTGCACATGCGCCGGTGTGCTTACTGAAATCTCCACACCGTTCTGCACATGCGTCGGTGTGCATGCTGAAATCTCCACATCGTTCTGCACATGCGCCGGTGCGCATGCTGAAATCTCCACACCGTGCTGCACATGCGCCGATGTGCTTGCTGAAATCTCCACACCGTTCTGCACATGCGCCGTTGTGCTTGCTGAAATCTCCACACCATTCTGCACATGCGCCAATGTTCTTGCCATTCTGCACATACTCCGGTGTCTGCACATGTGTCATGTTGATGCTGGTCTTTGTGTCATTCTGTGCATGCGCTGAAGTACCTATGCGTTTCTGTGCAGGCGCGATGTGAGCTCCACTCTTTGGGCTGTTCTGCACATGAGCTAATGTCTGCTGCTGACAGAGCAGCTTTCTGTGAGAGGTATTGTACAGAGAGCAGCATTCTTACATTTTTTAAAATGTATTTGTTAAATTTACTTTTGTCAATAAATGTGATTTCAACCTTCATTCAGGTTGTGCTGTACTTTTGCGTGACACTTTTAGGTGATTTTTGAGCGATCGTGAGTAATATCTTTTGCTGGTCTGCTCCTAACCCCCGAGACTCCATTATTTCTATTAAGCAAGGTTTCACTGGAACGCAACTACAGCATTATAGGAGAACTACATGTAAGGTACAAAAAGAAAAAAACAATTTATCATGACCCAATTGATAAAGGTGATACTTCCGGATACCAGGCGCATGCACATAAGCAGTGTTATTTTTCATTCAGAGATTTCTAAACAGGTAACAAACCCTTTTTTCTTTTAAAATTGAGAATATATTGGGTAAGAAATTGTCTAATTGAATTTTTATTTTTAAAAAGTAGTTTAATACTGGCCTTGGCGTCGGTGGCTGAGGAATGACCTTATAGAGGTTTTACAAAATTATGAGGGGCATGAATAAGGTAAATAGGCAAAGTCTTTTCCCTGGGATCGGGAGTCCAGAGCTAGAAGGCACAGATTTAAGGTGAGAGGGGAAAGATATAAAAGAGACCTAAGGGGCAATTTTTCACGCAGAGGGTGGTACATGTATGGAATGAGCTGCCAGAGGAAGTGGCAGAGGCTGGTACAATTGCAACATTTAAGAGGCATTTGGATGGGTATATGAATAGGAAGGGTTTGGAGGGATATGGGC
>NW_025211387.1:21447-23000 GCF_004010195.1 Chiloscyllium plagiosum
TTTACCCAGAGGGTGGTGGGGGCATGGAATGCGCTGCCTGTGGGAGTGGCAGAGTCAGAATCATTGGTGACCTTTCAGCGGCAATTGGATAGGTGCTTAAGCTAGGACAAATGTTCGGCACAACATCGTGGGCCGAAGGGCCAATTCTGTGCTGTATTGTTCTATGTTCTATGATAATGAATGGTTTTGTATTAATTGGTATGAATAACGTGCTTTAAACAGTTATGCAACCTGCACGTTTGATTTTGCACTCACATCAGTGATCATGTTACAAAATAATGTTACTTTTTTTTCAATCCCAAATTATGGATTTGCCAAACATTAAAAAATAGGTAGCAGACGTAATTCAGCACATGGAATTGTGAAGTACTATGGTACAAAATACACATGGAAAAACTATATAGCTCTTAGAAGAGAAAGAAACCACAATTATGAGGTACACAAATCACTGCACAGCAAAAACAGTCTTCAAAAACAAATGAAGGAAATTAAGGTTGAATTTGTACAAGAAATTGATTAACTTGGGTTGAAGCATTCAAAGCACTTCTGGGTACAAGAATGATAATGGACCTATCACTCGGATGAAATCACAAATGAGAAGTTAGCATTCTGGAGAAAGGATCCACAAAGGTAGGGATATTCGCAGTGAAACAGAAAAAGTCAAAGGGAGTCCCAGACAAGTTTCTGACAGGTAAAGTTGGCCAAGGGTTTTCCCACTGGTTTGTAAGCTATTCGCCACAAGTAACAATCTGGACTTATATAGCACATTTTAATAATAAAATTCTCCAAAATAATTTAGTGGTATAATTTTAAAAAACAGATTGTGAGACAAAATAAATTTGGATGAGAGCATAAGAGGTATAGTTCAAGTTTGCAGATGACACCAAAATTGGAGGAGTAGTGGACAGCGAAGGTTACCTCAGATTACAATGAGATTTTGATCAGATGGGCCAATGGGCTGAGAAGTGGCAGGTGGAGTTTAATTTAGACAAATGTGAGGTGTTGCATTTTGGGAAAGCAAATCTTAGCAGGACTTTTACACTTAATGGTAAGGTCCTAGGGAGTGTTGCTGAACAAAGAGACCTTGGAGTGCAGGTTCATAGTTCCTTGAAAGTGGAGTCGCAGGTAGATAGGATAGTGAAGAAGGGTACAGGACATTGGTTAGGCCACTGTTGGAATATTGTGTGCAATTCTGGTCTCCTTCCTATTGGAAAGATGTTGTGAAACTTGAAAGGGTTCAGAAAAGATTTACAAGGATGTTGCAGGGTTGGAGGATTTGAGCTATAGGGAGAGAGTGAATAGGCTAGGGCTGTTTTTCCTGGAGTGTCGGAGGCTGAGGTGTGACCTTATAGAGGTTTACAAAATCATGAGGGGCATGGCTAGGATAAATAAACAAAGTCTTCTCCCTGGCATGGGGGGAGTCCAAATCTAGAGGGCAGAGGTTTAGGGTGAGAGGGGAAACTTTTTCATGCAGAGGGTGGTGCGTGCATGGAATGAGCTACCAGAGGAAGCGGTGGAGGCGAGTATACTTGCAACATTTAAGAGTCATCTGG
>NW_025211388.1:0-2377 GCF_004010195.1 Chiloscyllium plagiosum
GAGAGATCACAGATAAAGAGAAATTAGGAGCAGAAGTAGTCTATTTAACCCTTTACTCCTGTTCCACCATTCAATATAATCAGAGCAGATCCTCTATCTCAATCTCATTTTCCTGCTTATTCTCTATTTCCCTGATGCCTTTAACATTTAAACATTTATCTCTTTCTTGAATATATTCAGTGATTTGGCCTCCAAGGCCTTCTGTGGTAGAGAATTCCACAGATTCACTCTTCTTTGAGTGAAAAAATCTTTCCTCATCTCAATCTTGAATGGTAATCCCATACCCTGAGGCTGGTTCTAGATTCTCCAAAATGGGGAAAGCATCTCCTTTTCAACTCTGATGTATAAAGCCTCAGTCAAGCTAATCTCTCCTCTTCGGGCAGTTCTACCAGAACCAGCCACGTAAAACTGTCCTGTACTCCCTCACTGGTAAATATATCCTTTTTTTAAGTAGGGAGATGAAAACTGCATGTAATACTACAAATGTAATCTCACCAAAGCTCTGTGTAACTGTAGTAAGACATCAATTCATATCCTCTCACAATGAAGACCAATATACAATTTGCCTTTCTAATTGCTTGATGCATACATTTTTTAAAAAAATGGAGCTAGCTGGATAATTAAATCATTAACTACCTTACTCCCTTGTGATGTTGTTGAGATAAATATCCTGGATACACACATATGGTGACAACATGTTTGAGAACATACATGTGGGATCTTCTCAGCACAGGATGATATGTTCCAAGCATACATAATGCGATGCGTTTTAGGTACACACTGAGATGGAACAACCCTAGGTTATCCAATATTTCCTCATGGCTGTAATTTTCAAGCTCTGGCAGCATTCTTGTTAATCATCGTACTCTTGATACAATAATTATGTCTTGTATCATGCTGGCTAGAACTGTGCATAAAAACTTCAGTTATGACCTAATTAGTTTCTTAAATAGATCCAGCACTATATTCCCGCTTTTGCATTCAATGCTTTGCCCAATAAGGGAAGGCATTCCATATGCCTTCTTTAACACCTTATTTCCCTGCTCTACTACATTCAGGGATCTGTTGCCTCCCACCAAGATCTCTCACTTCCTTTAAACCTCTCAATACCCACCCTTGTGTTGTTTGCTTTGTTTCCCTTCTCTAAATATATAACATTGCACTATAGAATTCCATTTATCACTTTTCAACCCATTCAACAGTGGTATCATTTTGTAGTTAACAGCATCCTCTTCACTGTCAACCACCTGGCCAACTTCTGTGTTGTCCTCAAATACCCAATGCCTCTCAGATTTAAATAATTAATATATGACACAAACTTCAAGAGCCCCAAAACTGAGCACTATGGAAACCACTTAGTGACGTGCTTTAGCACACAAAATGTAACAATGTTTTCTAGGTACTCATGAAATGCAAACGGGTTCTGGATATGCAGAAAACAGCAATAATATGCACTGAATATGAAGAAGTCGCGATGTTTTCAGATTACACAGAGAATAACATAGACTTTTCCAATTTATTCTGAATATACATAGACTAGCAGGGTATAAGAAGTTGATCATTTGATTTGGGTACACAGAAGACAGCAATGTTTATTGGATAGATAATTGGAACATTTCTTTTGAGTAAACACAGAACAATATGTGCTGGTTTTAGAAAGGATGGCAATGAGTTCTGGGAAGATAAAATCATACCGATGGCATGTTTAATTTGGTATTAGGCATTCCATTAGCACTGTTGTGGTAAATATATTGCAATGTTAAAGAAATTATTTCCCATGAGAATTACAGGCAAAATCGTCTGAGGAACAGAATCATGGCTTGCTGGCTTAAGCAAACCATTTCACTCATCCCAGCTTCCCACACACAAAAAAACAACCCACATTTACACTGGTGCAGACCGTGCACTGACCTTTTTGAATCTAAATCAAAACAGTAAAAGATAATGGAGAAGAGAAGCAGTGTGGTAGGATTTATTTTGAACAAGTGCCAAAAGTAGCTGCGATGCATCTTTGACTCAGTTATTCACTGTCTGATTAAGTTCTCATAATCCCAATAACAAGCTTTTCAAAAGGAATTACAATTCCAATGCAATGAGATGCCTAATGAGTATCAGTGAGAAGAAATTTCTAGGCAAGGATAGTTCATGTGGCTGTTGAGTCAGGGAATGTTTGTATATCTGTCTAAATTCAGATATCTGGTAAACAGTATAAACTTCCCCTGTCCCAATACAATTCTGGATTAGTGGTGCTGGAAGAACACAGCAGTTCAGGCAGCATCCGAGGAGCAGGAAAATCGACGTTTCGGGCAAAAGCTCGTCATCAGAAATAAAGGCAGAGAGCCTGAAGCGTGGAGGGATAAGCTAGAGGAGGGTGGGG
>NW_025211388.1:2727-11465 GCF_004010195.1 Chiloscyllium plagiosum
GGGCCTTGGATAGAGGTGAGTGAGGAGGTGTGGGCGCAGGTTTTACAGTTCCTGCGGTGGCAGTGGAAAGTGCCAGGATGGGAGGGTGGGTGGTAGGGGGGCGTGGACCTGACCAGGTAGTCACGGAGGGAACGGTCTTTGCGGAAGGCGGAGAGGGGTGGGGAGGGAAATATATCCCTGGTGGTGGGGTCTTTTTGGAGGTGGCGGAAATGTCAGCGGATGATTTGGTTTATGCGAAGGTTGGTAGGGTGGAAGGTGAGCACCAGGGGCGTTCTATCCTTGTTACGGTTGGAGGGGTGGGGTCTGAGGGCAGAGGTGCGTGATGTGGATGAGATGCGTTGGAGGGCAGCCTGCGAAGGTTTACCTGTCCCAATACGAGTCCAGTACAGTGATTGCATAATGATCTTTGTGATCTCAGGATGCCTAAAACCCTCACAACCAGTGTATTTAGAAGGTTAGTGACTTGTAATGAAGACTTGTGGGCGGCACGGTGGCACAGTGGTTAGCACTGCTGTCTCACAGCGCCGGAGACCCGGGTTCAATTCCCGCCTCAGGCGACTGACTGTGTGGAGTTTGCACGTTCTCCCCGTGTCTGCGTGGGTTTCCTCCGGGTGCTCCGGTTTCCTCCCATAGTCCAAAGATGTGAGGGTCAGGTGAATTGGCCATGCTAAATTGCCCATAGTGTTAGGTAAGGGGTAAATGTAGGGGTCTGGGTGGGTTGCGCTTCGGCGGGTCGGTGTGGACTTGTTGGGCCGAAGGGCCTGTTTCCACACTGTAATGTAATCTAAAAAAAAATGCTGACAAAATACACACTGACCGAGAAAGGTCCACTAAACTTTGGCAAGTGAGCCAAGCAAGATATAGGTCCATATAAAAATTATTAGTAACAAGACTGCAAGGTAAATATTTTGGATTGCATACTATTCTATTTCATTGTGCTAAATTTTGTCAGAATAACAATATCTTGTACCTATGCAGTGAATCATATTAATTACATTTGGAAAAGCAAAAAACGGATTCATATTTGACTTAATAAAAAGAAAGTTAGCTTTTGAATTGTTCCACTCAGTTATTTTCCTTTTCTTAGTGAGCCAGACTGCACTCACTCCACGAGAATAACATTTGGCCTCTTTTGGCAGTGCCAGGTTCATTGTGGGATGGCTCTTGTATCCGTAGCAGACATGGGCCTGTTTCCACATAAAGCATGGAGCTTGGCTATTGAATTCATCAGGAAATAGCTTTAGATTATTTACTGTGTAAATAATCTCAATGTACCTGGTTTGTGTTAGGCGCAGAAATGTCAGTGAGTTTAAAAGTTTGCTGAGTGAGGGTTTGTCTGCGCTAAAAAGTAATTACATCTTACACTATTAACTATGTCAGTATGCAGTTAATGTTTTTGCTAATAACTGTATTTTTGCCATATATGGAATCAATCTCTGAATTCTTGTGCGTATTCAGCCAGACTCCTATAACTGCTAATCTTGGCTTAAGGTCCTCTGAGTAAATCAATTTTTCTCCCTGTTATTTTTCATCCAAAAAATTCAACGCATATTTGAACTCTCAAAGTTCACTTTAGTGCAACTATTATCAGTGGATATTTCTGCAGGACTATCTGAGTATTCCTTGCTATCTTTCAAAGAACAATGTTGCAGTACTTGTACAGCAATACTAGCTACAGACAGAGAAGCTAGACTTAACCACTGTTTTGTAACATTGATGAATCGAGCAATGGATAGCTGTTCCTTATTGACTAAGGATTAAATTACAAAGTGCACAAAATAAAGAGCACAAGCTACATCTTGCCTTGAAATGCCGACGACAAATGGTTTATTGTGGCTTGTGCTATGGATTAGTGCATTTCTCATATACACATCCCATGGAACGAAGGGCTTAAACTAGATTTAGTGCAATAGCAGTTTTCCTTTAATAGAAGTATTGCTTGGAGATCTGACTGGAAAGCATTACCCTAGAGAAGCTGAATTGCCCTCGCTCCCAGAACCATCTAAAGCAGACCATTTAAAAGTGTGTGAATGATAAAATATCCCTTTATTTAGTTTAATAATTCCTGACACCTAAATGTTCATAATCCCTGCTAATAAAATATTGGGTTGGATCTGAAACTGTTTTTTTACAGCAGCCCATGTCTCAGGAGACAGTTTTAACCAAGCACTAAACTACATCAATGAATATGTGGATAGCACAGGCGCTATCAGCCACGATCGAGAATGGCAGAGCAGGCTTGAGATGTGGAATAACCTATTCCTGCTTCCACATTCGTAAAAACGAGTCTCTGTCGTTAAACAGAGCAGATTGTATTTTGTAGGCCAATAATTTTGTAAATACGCTGACTAGCCCTGTCATCTTGCCCAGTGTATGGTGTAGGTACATCATGAAGTTACGTAAAGCCATCTCCACTGAGTCATAAGTGGTACCTGTGAATGATGTCACGATATAATTGCCAAATTGTGCTGACTCCTGTGCACCAGAGGTTTCCTCAGACAGTCCCAGCAAACCCAGCAGTGGTCAGGACAAAGTTGCTTACAAACTCCATCTTGCTTTAATTTGATGTAACCACTTCTGCATAAATTACACTAGGCAAATCAACAGTTCAGCAGTTTGAATCTAAACACTTGAGATTTGAAAGAATTTTTTTGAAATGAGTTGCATTTACACAGTGCCTATCAAGTCCTCTGAACTTCCTAAACCATATTACAACAACTATAGGGTGGCCTTGTTGCAATATTGGGTCAAGCCTGTCTGGAATCACGTGCAGAAATTAATTTGCAATACTAATGGCATGCAAAAAAATGCCGTGGTTTATATGTGGACACCAAGATCTCACAAAGCAGTGAAGTGAAAGACCAATAAACCTGTTAGTTGATGTTGCTGCTAGGAACAGAAATGTTGGCCAAGACCCCAGCAGAGCTCCCTCCTCTTGGACTGTCACAATGTCAGTTATCACTATCTTAATTTCTAGGATGACACACTATATTTTGCTCCAGAAAAGCTGTTATACTCAGGCAATTGTTTGTTATCAATGTTTCTCTCCATTTCTGATTCTTTTTCACTCTCACTATTGCCTGTTTAGTTCTGTCAGGATGGGCATCTATACAATACAAAGTGCTGAAGCAGATCAGAGAACAGATGGGGGCAGGGTAGAGCTGCTGAAGCTGCCTGAAAACTAAGGCAGACAAAGGCACCACCCATAACTCAAAGAAGGAAGTTGTTTAGTTAACAGTTTACAGATACTTTAGAACAATAGTTTTAGAGAAGTGCCCTGATTATACTTAAACTTCCAAATCTTCTTACTTCTGAGTCAGTTTGAGACAGTGCTGATTTTTGAAAGAGAAAGGAAGCTAAACAAAGCCCCTGTCTTGATCCCAATCAATAAATCTAGGGTCTCTTTTATTGGATGGGAACAGTACAGCATTTAATAAATAACGTACGTCTTTCAGGATATTGACTCACAACAATCAAATCCTTCCTCTTCTCCCACCCTCTCTCCCCACCCTCACCCCACTTAAACTCAACAAACAGCTGGTTTGAATTAAGATTATCCCAGGAACTACAAGAATGCTGCATCTGAGTGCATTATGCAATTTATTTGTTTAGCAGACTCCATACAATCTAGAATGTAGGACAGTGCCCAAGCCAAAATCTAGTGTTATAATTCACCCTATTCATTTTTCATGCTTCTGTGTATCTTGTAAACTATTTCAAGTAAATACTTGACTCAGAGGGTTTTTTTTAAACAGTTTTATTCCTTGCAATTATCATCTCAATATAAACTTCCAACAAACTGAAAGCATGTTTTATTGCACTAACTTCTACTATTACACAGCTTGTTACAGCCTGACAGGTGATGATATACTTACAATCATAAATATGTATTTACTTGGAAGAGGCAACTTCCAGTCTGAATAGGGCTATGATTAGGGATGGAAGAGAATGTCCTCAAGCCAAGGATTCAAATCCTATCATGACAACTGGTAGAATTCTCAGGGATCAATGAAAAGGGAGCCCAAAACATCAGTGCAAATGATAATGCTGAAGCATTTGCAATTATCTTAAGCCAGGCGGACAGAGTGGATATCCAGCTCAGCCTCCTTTGGAGGCCTTCAGTATCACTGATGCCATCTTTCAGTCAACTGGATCCACACCTGGAGGCACTGGATCCTAACATTCTAGCAATGGTACTGAAGACCTGTGCTCCAAAACTTGCTCCACTCCTCAAACTGTTCCAGTACAGCTGCAGCACTGGCATTTACACAAAAATATGGAAAACTACTCAGGTAGATGTTATACAGAAAAACAAGGACAAATCAACTCGAACTAATTTTATCCCATCCATTGACTCTCAATTATCATCACAGGGATGGAAGATGTCATCAATATGGCTATCAAGTGGCCTTTTCTCAAACATAACCTGCACACTAATGGTCAAGTTAAGTGCTAACAGTAAAATCAAACAAAATAAACAGAGGATGTTGAATATCTGAAACAAAAACAGAAATTGCTGGAGAAACTCAGCATAAGGATTCTGAAAAAGAGTGTCTGGACTCAAAATGTTAACTCGGCCTTCTCTCCACAGATGCTGCCAAACCAGTTGTGTTTCTCCAGCAATTTCTGTTCTTGTTTTCATTCTAACAGGCCTACTCAGCTGCTGACCTCACAGCGGCCTTGGTCCAAACATGAAGAAAAAAGTTGAACTTTATAATAACATCAAGAAGCCCTATCAAAACTGGAGTCAATGAGAATTAAGGGGTAAACTGCTTGTTGGAGCCATCCCGGGCACAAAGAAAGATGGTTATGCTGGTTGGAGGTCACCTATGGCCCTCAGATATCTCTACAGGAGTTCCTCAGGAGAGTGTCCAAAATCCAAACATCTTCAGCTGCTTTATCGATGACCTTCCCTCCATGATGATGTCAGAACTTGGGATGTGCACTGATGATTGCACAATGTCCATCAACGATCATGACTCCTCAGATACTGAAGCAGTCCATGGCGAATTGCAGCAACAACTGGACAATATCCAGGTTTGGGAAATAACAGTTCAACTCCAAAAATGCCTGACAATATCCATTTCTAAGGAGACAGAATCTAACCATTGCCCCTTGACATTCAATGACATTACAATCACTGAATCCCCTCTATTAACATCCTCGATGTTGCTATTGACCAAAAACCGAAGTGGATCAGCCATATACATGCTGTAATTTCACAAGCAGATCAGAGGCTAGGAATTCTAATGATTCACCTCGTGACTCCCCAACAACTGTCTACCATCTACAAAGCACAAATCCGGAGTGTGATGAAATACACTCCATCTGGCTGGATGAGTGCAGCTCCAGGACATTCGAGAAGCTTGACACCATACAAGACAAAGCAGCTGGACAGATTGGACCTTCAATATTCACTCCCTTTTCTACAAGCGCACAGAGGAAGCACTGTGTAATATGAATAGAGAGGCACTCAAACAGCTCACCAAATCTCCTTAGACAGTATCTTCCAAATAATATCTTACTACCTAAAGAGACAAGGTCAGCAGGTACATTGCAAGACTACCATCTGCTATTTCCCTTCCAAGAGACACTTCATCCTGACTTGGAGGTATATCATCTATCATTCTGGATCTCCCTCCCGAACAGCATTATAGGTGTACCTACACCACATGGAGAGCAGTAGGTCAATAAGGCTACTCAACAACAACTTCCAAAGGGCAATTAAAGGTGGGCAATAAATACTGCCTCAGCTAATGATGCTCACATCCCATAAATTAATTACATTAAAGTGAAAGATTGGTGGGTGAATGGAGACAAGGAGATGAAAATGAAGGATTCTTACTGGATGAAACAAGGGAGAAGGAGCCATTTAGATTCCCTTCGCCCCTTGCAAATGGCTGGGAATTTGGTACTTAAGAGTTTCTCAAAGCTAGCAACAGCTTCTAGAAAAACAGCATGAATCAAGGACCCTTTTTTTTAAAAGTAAATACAGTCACATCTGTATGTGACAACATGCCACATGATCAAATATCATGTGGGTCCAAATGTCATATGTTCCAACTTAAGTTGGGAACCCTAAAGTGAGCTTAACATTCACTGCCAAATGAGATTTAATTCCAGTGTTGTGCTACCACAGATTGACCGAAATGAAAGAAACCAGTTTCAGATTGCAAGAGCGCAATTTACTTATTAAAAAAAGCATATCTGCATAAATCGAGTTTCCTCACAAATGATACCGGTTTGAATTCCCCTCAACACTTTAACATTAATATATTCTATTAACATGACTGTGCTGCAGAATGTTTTAGTTAGATCAGTTCTGGATAATACAACATACATGTGAAGAGGATCAACAGAAACCTCATTAATTACCTGTAATTGGTGAACTGGTAGGTACTTTTGTTTCTCAGTGCTAAAGCATACATGTTTATGCTGTATCTGTGGAAACCTTCTCCCTGAACTGAAAATAGTTTCCAGTTCTGCTTTTAATCAGCCAAGTGTAACCTCTTGACTCTAACTTGTCTTGGAAAGGTCAACCAAACCCAAATAAATGCCTAAGCTAACCCAAAATGACCTGAACAGGGCAATTTTGATTGAAATATAAATAGCCAAATTCAGTCCATCCTGACCTTTTCAAAGTAAGTTGACAGTACTGATAATTGTAGAGAAAAGAATGTGCAAAGTTATTAGTGAAAATTCACTATTTGGTCCACTGAAAAATTATTCTTTCACGAATTGTTTAAATTGTTTTTGCCATCGTATTCGCAACATCCCAAGTGTAGCAGCTTCTTCCGTTTACATGATAAACAAAACAAACTTTTATCACTCCAAATTAGAGATGCTGAGTTTGGCTTGGCATTTGGGGCATGACTACAAATTAGCCCTGCAGATAAACTAATAAAGGATCAAAACAAATTGTACTTTGTTCATTTTCTTTGAGTTTTTTTTCACCAGTTATAGAAATGTTTGAGATGGGAAGAAAAAAAAAACTGTTTGACTCTGGATCATCCAATTGAGTAATGACAGCTTTGACACTTTCTGCTTAATGTGGGAGGATGGACGACCTTTTGGGTAACCAACTGTTGAAGTTGAAAGCAGCAGGTCATCAGGAAATGAAACCTGCAGTAATATGTTCAACCAGAGTTGACCCAAACCAAGATTCTAAACTCATTGCTGTCAAAGACGTTGTCCTCTGGTGATGTGGTGCTACCAGAGCAGTGGACAGGGTTTCATCCAACTCAACTGATCTGTCAGTAATATTAACTGATCTCTCAAGGTCAGTAGCTCTTACATTTCTCCAGTTGGATTCCTAATGCACTATGAAATGGCCAATTTATACAGGCATCAGTAAACTGCCACAGCCTAAAGGCCAAGAAAACCAGGGTGGTGCAGAAAAGGATTCCTGGTGCAAATTAGGAACAAAAATAGGCACATTACTACAGCTATCACTCCAAGTCCAAAGATTATGCATTCAAGTCCCAATGCAAAGCTTGATTGGATGATCTTGATGTGACACCTTGGTACAGTACTGAGATAGTGCTGGAATGAGAGAAGTATGGCACCATCAAACCAACTCTCTTCATGATTTTTCTTGCAGCAATATTACATCTCACCAACAAGCTACCCACACATATGGAGATAATCTACAGAACAGCTGGGAAACTGTTCAACCTTCACAATCAGCCAAAGATTCAGTGTGTAAGTGATGCTTGTGTGTGCACTGTCTTAAAAACTGAGCTTCAGATCATTGTCAACTCATTCTCTGGAGCACATCAGAAAAACAGGCCTTTTATTCAAGACTCATAAAACTCACATGCTTTGGGGTGGCATGGTGGCTCAGTGGTTAGCACTGCAGTCTCACAGCACCAGGGACTTGGGTTCAATTCCAGCCTCAGGCTGCTGTCTGTGTGGAGTTTGCACGTTCTCCCTATGTCTGTGCGGGTTTCCTCCCACAGTCCAAAGATGTGCAGGTTAGGTGAATTGGCCATGCTAAATTGCCCATAGTGTTAGGCACATTAGTCAGAAGGAAATGGGTCTGGGTGGGTTACACTTTAGAGGGTCAGTGTGGCCTTGTAGGGCCAAATGTCCTGTTTCCACACTGTAGGAAATCTAATCTAATACAATTTTCCAACCAGCTCCTACAATAAAGCATCATTCCCTTGTCAATTAAGATCAATCGCTAAATTATGGAAAATGTGGATTGTTTCCCATATCTTGGAAACCTCTTGACAAATGCAGACGTAGACATTAAAATTCTTTATCATTATAATGTGCCACTTTGCCATCAGTCAAATAAAGAAAAAGTATTTAAGATCCAAGATCTTACACTGACAGTAAAGTCATGGTTTACTAGATAGCAGTGATGCCATATTCCTATTGCTTTGGAAACATGGACAATGTACAAAATGCACCTCAAAGTACTCAAGAATTGCTATCAGCAGTGCCTCACAACATCCCCTAAATCCTGGGGCAAAGACATGTGGTAGAACAGCAACCTCTTCTCTCAAACATTGAGCTGCTAATCCCTGAAAACCAGCACTGCTGAGCAGGACATGCCCTTCCTGTGCCTGATATCACTCTTTAAGTAGTTCCTCTATTGAGCTCAGCTATGGCAGGAGAATGTCAGAAGAACACAGCACGGTGGCACAGTGGTTAGCACTGCTGCCTCACAGCGCCAGAGACCTGGGTTCAATTCCTCCCTCAGGTAACTGACTGTGGAGTTTGCACATTCTCCC
>NW_025211388.1:22464-23000 GCF_004010195.1 Chiloscyllium plagiosum
GAGAGGAGATTGTGATTCAGGATGTGGGGTTGGGGGAAGATTGTGATTCAGGATGTGGGGGGGGAGAGGAGTTTGAGATTCAAGATGTTGGCGGATGAGAGATGATTTTCATTCAAAATGGGGGAGAATTGATTGTGATTCAGAATGGGGGCGAGAGGATTGTGATGATGACAAAGGGAAAGAAAGAAGACAAAAAGAGTCAGAAAAGAATGGAGAAAGTGGCCTGTCTGTAGCATACAGGTCCAGGACCCCAAACGCTGTCTACGTTGCCAGTGCCGCCATCTTGAAAACTTGAAATAATTTCCCAACTTAACCTCAGGCATCCAAATATGATATTAAACTGCCTATAGGATCTTCCCTGCTATCATAACACTGTATAGAGGTTGATTGGTGATTGATGTCCTCTGTCTGTGGTGTTTGACTCAGAACGTTTCCTGCATTCATCTAACGTTTCAGAGGGAGTGGTCTTGGACTAGTCGTGAAGGAATGGAACAATTTCTTACCATGATCTTCAGTCGTGACTCATTCCTAAACAA
>NW_025211389.1:0-580 GCF_004010195.1 Chiloscyllium plagiosum
CCCTCAATACTACCCTCTGACAGTGTGACATTCTCTCAGTACTGATCTCTGACAGTGCAACACTCCCTCAATACTAACCTTTGACAGTGCCACACTCCCTCAATACTGACCTCCGACAGTACCACACTCCCTCAATACTAACCTCTGACAGTGCCACGCTCCATCAATACTAACATCTGACAGTGCCACACTCCCTCAATACTAACCTCCGACGGTGCGACATTCCCTCAGTACTGACCTCTGAACGGCCACACTCCATCAATACAAACCTCCGACAGTGCCACACTCTCTCAATACTAACCTCCGACAGTGCGACACTCCCTCAATACTGACCACTGAAAGTGCCACACTCCCTCAGTACTAACCTCTGACAGTACCACACTCCCTCAATACTAACATCTGACAGTGCCACACTCCCTCAATACTAACCTCCGACGGTGCGACATTCCCTCAGTACTGACCTCTGAACGGCCACACTCCATCAATACAAACCTCCGACAGTGCCACACTCTCTCAATACTAACCTCCGACAGTGCGACACTCCCTCAATATTAACCTCTGACAGTACCACACTCCCTCA
>NW_025211389.1:3036-20007 GCF_004010195.1 Chiloscyllium plagiosum
ATCCATTTATACCACATCTACCGCTTTCCCCTCATCAACCTCCTTTGTCACCTTTTCAAAGAATTCAATAAGGTTTGTGAGGCACGACCTTCCCTTCACAAAACCATGCTGACTATCCTTGATCACATTATTCCTATCTAGATGTGCATAAATCCTATCCCTTACAATTCTCTCTAAGACTTTGCCCACAACAGAAGTGAGACTCACCGGCCTATAGTTACTAGGGCTATCCCTACTCCCCTTTTTGAACAAGGGAACCACATTTGCTATCCTCCAGTCTTCTGGGACTACTCCTGTAGACAAAGAGGACATAAAAATCAAGGCCAATGGCTCTGCAATCTCCTCCCTTGCTTGTCAGAGAATCCTAGGATAAATGCCATCAGGCCCAGGGGACTTATCTATTTTCACCTTTTCCAGGATTTCCAACACCTCTTCTCTACATACCTCAAAGCCATCCATTCTACTTATTTGTGCCTCAGTATTCTCATCGACAACAATGCCCTGTTCCTGAGTGAATACTGAAGAAAAGTATTCATTCAGTGTCTCCGCAATCTCTTCTGCCTCCACACGCAACTTCCCCCTACTATCCTTGACTGGACCTATTCCTACCCTAGTCATTCTTTTATTCCTAACATACCTATAGAAAGCCTTAGTGTTTTCCCTAATCCTATCTACTAAGGACCTTTCGTGTCCCCTCCTTGCTGCTTTTAGCTCTCTCTTCAGGTCCTTCCTGGCTACCCTATAACTCTCAATCGCCCCAATTGAACCTTCACGTCTCATCTTGAGATAGGCCGCCCTCTTCCATTTAACAAGGGATTCCAATTCCTTATTAAACCACGGCTCCCTCGCACGACCCTTTCCTCCCTACCTGACAGGTACATAATTATGAAGGACACTCAATAGTTGCTCCTTGAACAAGCTCCACATATCATTTACATTCTTGCCTTGGAGTCTACTTTTCCAGGCCACACATCCTATGTCATGCCTCACCGCATCATAATTTCCCTTACCCCAGCTATAACTCTTGCCCTGTAGTACACACTTATCCCTCTCCATCACGAGAGTAAAAATCACCGAATTATGGTCACTATCCCCAAAGTGCTCACCTACCTCTAATTCTAACACCTGGCCTGGTTCGTTACCCAGAATGGATCCCAATGGGACAAGTGCAAGGTCAATCACTTTAGAGTCTGAAAAATATAAATGCAAGTGTTGAAAGGTTATAAGTTGTGAAGGATAAAAAAATTAGTAAACACTAATTTCAATATAAAATATAATGAGATGCCTAATGAAATATTATCCTTTTCTCAAAGGGATTGGAATTCAAAAGTGAGGAATTTATTCAAAAGTTTGAATTATACAGATCCTTGGTCACACCCTATCTGGAATACTGAGTTCATTTTTCATTGCCAGCACTTCAGACAAAAATATAGGGGCTGGATTTTCAAGAAGTGACAATTTCACATAAGATTCTCACTCAGGTCTTTCTTTTTTTTTTACAAAAGAAAGGAGATGTGCGTTTTGAGAGGAGATTCTGATCAGGGCTGCAAAAGGCTGGTAATGCTGATTGAATTAAAACTTTCAAGCGTTTGGAGAGCAGATGTTTGTTAGGTAAAGATGGCAAATGTAATGGAACAAAGGGAAGTAATGGGGTTGAGGTACAGATTACCTAAATTATCTCACTGAATGGTTGAACAGGCTTTAGATGCCGAATGGACAACTTGTCTTCCTATATTTCTGATTGATGTTTTTCAAAGTTTATTACATTTATCTATTATTTTAAGAAACTCCTCTTTTTTCTAGTTGATATTTATTTTAAGGCTGTTTAGCCACATTTATAAATTTTCTTCAATGTGATTTCAGGGACTAGTGAGTTGTCCCTTAGATTTCTGCCTCTTCTTTTATTTCATTAGAAAGAAGAAAATCAGGAGAACCACCAGAGAGGTGCCAGGTTTAACAGGTCAGGAGGTGGCCACTCTCAATTCTGCCTTCATACAGGCTGACCACTTCTCTCCAACGTGGCACGGTGGCACAGTGGTTAGCACTGTTGCCTCACAGCGCCAGAGACCCAGGTTCAATTCCTGCCTCAGGCAACTCTCTGTGTGGAGTTTGCACATTCTCCCTATGTCTGCATGGGTTTCCTCCTACAGTCCAAAAATGTGCTGCTTAGGTGAATAGGTCATGCTAAATTGCCTGTAGTGTTAGGTGAAGGGGTAAATGTAGGGGAATGCGTCTGGGTGGGTTGCGGGTCGATGTGGACTTGTTGGGCCAAAGGGCCTGTTTCCACACTGTAAGTAATCTAATCTAACCTACTTTCAGGATGGTGATTTTCCTTCACAAAGCAATAACTGAGCTATATCAGCAGCCAGGCAGTCATGGATGAGGTTAATCAGGGAAATCATCAACTGAATAAGATACAAAACCCCTGCCATAATGGTGCCATTTCAGTCACTTGTGGTTATGTAACTCTTATTCACAATTACTATTGAGTGTGCATTGTTCCCTTCTTGCCTCAATGTATTCCATATGGAGGCCATTAATGACAGCAGCATTTCATTGATAATAAAGGTGACAACCTTCTTATTGATTTAAAGCCATTATGTCTCTCATGTACGTTTGCAATCATAATGCTCTATTTCTCCTACAATGCCATGAGATTTTGAGGTGACTTGGTGAATTTCAGCTGAAGCTCATAGGGATCAAGGTCATAATAAGACAATTGGTCTGGAAAGACTTGTAAGACATAGTGCACAGTGGTGTAGATTCCTTAAAATGTGAAGAAATCGTCATAAAGGTAAAGAATCCACAGAAATCTGTAAAGAAGGAAGTGGAAAATTCTTCAGCCGTTTTTAAAAAGGAACACTGATCCAGTCAATTCTTTAAGCAACAGTAGCTCAGAGCTGGAAAGTCTTTAGAAGCATTAATAATCTCAAACCAGGTTGAAGGAAATGCATTAAAAACCTTGTAAGGACCAGAGAATCACAAGAACAATCTGAGTCATGTTCCAAGGAAAATACAGCTAGTATCCGGCTCCAGAAATTAATTTAGTCCCATAGAAGAAGGGTAGCTGAAAGTGGGTTTAAATAATTATATTTAATAAACAAGTGACAATTGCATCACTAAAAACCATTGTTATCAGCTGAAGAGGTTTTTTTCTGAAACAAGGTTGTTCCTTAAGAATTTTCAAAATAGCAGTATAATTCATCTTATTTGTATTTAAAAGTTGGAAGCCAGGGGAAATTTTTAATTTAAAAGATGTCATTTTTTAATTCACGCAGATTACTCTTGTACAACTGAAAATATTTAAGATGCATGTTTTCAGTTAAAGGCGGTTTAAGGTGTAAACGCCCTCTCAGCAACTTTAAAAAATCTGAACCCACTACTATGGAGGAAAAACATTTCCACTAGGCAGCCTGTGGCTAAAGCTGTGGCCAAGTAGTCTGGTGCAGAGACAGTCCTGAGAGCTGCCACACTGTTAACACTATGAGGGGTCTACAGACTAACTGAGAAATTCTCGTCACCCTCTGATCCATTGATCTTTTAATTATATCAGTTGATAGATTAGTCAGAAGTGGGTACTGCAGATACTGGAGATTAGAGTCAAGAGATTAGAGTGGTGCTGGAAAAGCACAGCAGGTCAGGCAGCATCAGAGGAGCAGGAAAATTGACGGTTCGGTCAAAAACCCTTCATCAGGAATGGTAGATTGCCTATGACCTGGATTTCCCCTAAAATAACTTATGGAGGCATGGTGTCAGTAAATGGGCATGCAAGCCAGTAGCATAAAATAATGTATTAGTCTGTTAACTGTAAATCAATTGAGCTTCATTATATGCATATAGACAACATTATTGGGTTCTTACTTGAGCGTACAAAAACAGGAACTCACAGAATTTTTTTTTAGATTAGATTACTTACAGTGTGGAAACAGGCTCTTCAGCCCAACAAGTCCACATCGACCCGCCAAAGCGCAAACCACCCATTCCCCTACATTTACCCCTTTACCTAACACTATGGGCAATTTAGCACATCTTTGGACTGTGGGAGGAAACCGGAGCACCCGGAGGAAACCCACGCAGACACGGGGAGAATGTGCAAACTCCACACAGTCAGTCTCCTGAGTCGGAAATTGAACCCAGGTCTCTGGCGCTGTGAGGCAGCAGTGCTAACCACTGTGCCACCATGGTGCCCACAATCTGGAATGTGGTTCTGGTAGAAAAAGTATATGCTTGAAATATTCCCCTCTGTAAGCAAACGTAAGATGCAGGTCAGACCCACTCCCTTCACTAACTGTTTTTTTTAAATAGAACACTATTTCCAACCATTCCCAATCCCATGTCAAACTAAAATTTCTGCCCAAAATGACTGCCACAGGCTGGTCAGCTTTATCAAAACTGGACTTTCCTTCATGAAATGCTTGCATCAAGGCAGAATGTTCATAGAAAATGCTAACAGCATTTCATTTACCATGTGTTCACCATAAATATGTAATAAATATGAAATGAGAAAAACTGAGCCAGTTCTGGAAGGAACATGACCAGCACAACTAAAGGGTAGTGCTATTTCATCAATAAACTCACTAAGGGGAAAATATAAGCACATAGCTCTAATCTTGTTTTAATCAGAGACACATTTAACCGTGCAATTCTCAAATAATGTTCCATCAACATATCTGCAATGTTTATTTTCATTGCATTTTTAGTTTTATTTGGAATTGTTATTTTAGTTGTTCAGTCTCCTTGGGAAATTAAGTAACAACACCAACAACCAGCAATTATATAGTGGTCCCACACTGAAAAAAAATTCAAAATATTTTACAGGAAGTGAAAAGCACAAACAACAAATCAGGAAGGAAAGAACAAAGGGAATGGATTTAGTCACTGGATGAGTTTATTTGAAAGCTTTGAAAGGTAGGAAAGAAGATGTATGGTGAAGAGATTTGAGGAAAAAGTCACAAAAGATGGGGGGCTTCATAAAATTCACTCATGGGATGTGGGTATTGCTGGCTGGCCATCATTTATTGCCCAAGGCTAGTTGCCCTTGAGAAGGTGGTGGTAAGCTGCCTTCTTAAACTTCTTCTGTCCATGAGGTTAACCCAAAATGCTCTTTGGAAAGGAATTTCAGAATTTTGACCCAGCAACATTGAAGGAATGACAGTGTATTTCCAAGTCAGGATGGTGAGTGACTTGGAATGGAACTTGAAAGTGGTAGTGTTCCCATGTATCTGCTTCTGTTGTCCTACTAGATGGAATTGGTTGTGGGTTTTGAAGAGGCTGTCTAATGATCTTTGGTGAATTTCTGCAGCACATCTCGTAGATAGTATACACTGCAAATCAGTGGTGGAAAGAATGGATGTTTATGGATGTTGTGCGAGTCAAGAGGGCTGCTTTGCCTGAATGGTGTCAAGTTTCTGCAGTGGTGTTGGAGCTGCACCCATCCAAGCAAGAGGGGAGTATGCTGTCACACTCCTAACTTGTGCCTTGTATGGTGGACAGACTTTGAGAAGTCAGGAAGTGAATTATTTGCCACAGTATTCATAGCCTTTTACATGTTCTTGAGACCAATGTGTTTTTCTTGTGAGTCCAGTTAAGCTTTGGGCAAAGGTAACCCCAAAGATGTCGATAATAGGGGACTCATTAATAGTAACACCATTGAATGTCAAGGGGTGGTGATTAGATTGTTGCTTATTGCAGATATTCATTGCCTGCCATTTGTGTGGTGTGAATATTACTTGTCACTTGTCAGCCCAAACCTGGACATTGTCCAGATCTTGTAGAATGTGAGCACAGACTGCTTCAATATATGAGGAGTTGTGAATGATGCCGAACATTGTGCAATCATCGGCAAACATGGCCACTTTTGACTTTCCGATGGAGAAAAGGTCATTGATGCAGCAGCTGAGGATGGTTGGCCTACGAAATTACCATGAAAGATTCCTGCAGAAATGTCCTGGAGTTCAGATGACTGGCCTCCAACAACCACAGCCATCTTCCAGTGGAGAATTTGCCCCCATTTGCCCACTGATTCCAGTTTTGTTAGGGTTCCTTAATGACACACATGGTTGAATATGGTTTTAGTGTCAAGGGCTGTCACTCCCATTTCATTCAATGGTTGCTGAAAGAGGTAACAGTATTACATATGTGGTTCAACCAAGATGAGATGCGGCAGGATTAGGGGAAGTGGCTGAAGTTCAAGTTGGCGAAAGAAGTTTGCTTGCCACCTTCTCAATTTACATGAGGCAGACTATATCTCTTAAAGAGAGGGCATCTGAATTTATGGCTGAATGGCAAGATCAACCAAGGAAGGATTTAGGATAGCTGGAATGCAATGTACATGCTGCACAGCATAAGTCTCTTACTTAATTAAGTAACAATGTGAGGTCAAATAGTGGAATATAAAGCACATAGAAAAGGTCATCACATTTACAATTTAATATATTTGCTCACCTAAAAAAAAGAACTTGATGTGCCAAACAGTATTACAGCTAGAAACATAATAACACAACAGAAGCTTAATAGAATAACGAGAAAAAAAGTGATACTTGTCTTGATATTAATGTAAAGGGAGTTTCCACGTGGGTTTGATTGGCAGAAGGTGAATTGGCATGGTGGAATTGTATGGGTAAAGACTACAATTCGACAGAGCACAATAAAAACAGGAAGTGCTGGAAATAGTTAGCAAGTATGGCCATATCTATGGAATAATAAAGAAAATTTAGTGTTTCAAGTCTTCTTGAGAACTGAGCTTCTATCTTGGAATGTAACCTTTTGCATGACGTGTTATTGAAAGCCTTTTGGAAAACCAAATGCACAACATCTACTGCTTCCTTTTTTCCCACCCTTCCAAAAAAAGTTTAATAAATTAATTAAACGTGATTTCCCTTTATCAAATCCATGTTGATTCTCATTGATTGTATTCTGATTTTCTATATGTTCTGCTATGATGATCTTGATAATAGTTTCTAGTATTTTCCAAATGACGATTAGACTAATTAGCCTATAGTTTTTATTCACTGTCTCTGCCCTTTCTTGAATATTGCTGTGAAATTTATGATTACAGTTTGCTGGGATCTTCCCAGAATCTATGGTGTTTTGAAAGATTGCAATCAATGCTAGCTCTGCACACTGCGGCTAGGATCCCAGGATATTGGCAGTCACATTCAGGGAACCTGTTACACTTTAGTCTCATTAGTTTTCCTAGCCCATCTTCTCTGGTGTCGTGATTGCGTAAAGTTCTTTCATCATGTTTGACTCTTGATTTTCCACTATTGTTGAGATGGTTTCTGTGTCTACCCTTGTGTATTACAAAATACAATATAATTGTTCAAAGTCTCTGCTGTCTTGTTTCCTATTATTAATTTCTTAGCATCCTCTAAAAGACCATTGTTTAACTCCATTTATCCTTTTCATTTGTCACAGAAATGTATTCCTTTTAATTGCTCGTTATGTGTATGTGCAAAAAGTGCATGTTTCCTTACCCATCACCAAAACATAAATGTTGCAGCAACAAGTTGTTTATGACTAAATAACCTTTATTTTACAACTCTCACAGATGTTTCAAAAATAACATTTCTCACACAGTATCACAAACAAATATTACATAAAGATAAAGATAAAACAATACAATTACATTATATTCTTGTCTCAGTCTCTCTTTTGTGGAAGACGTGCAGTCTCTTAGATGATTTGATGCTTTTGATGTGAAGATCTTGTATAGCAGAAGATCTTTATTAAGCTGAGCATCTTTAGCACTGAATTTCTAAGATGTTGGTTCCCAGGTAAACACAATGTTACAATTGAATGAGGAGAACTCCTCTTCCAATTGCAGGGTATTGTCATCAATTATTTTGACTGTTTAATTGATTGTAGCTCGTTTGATGGGGCCATGATAGAAGTCTGTCTCTACATAACAGCTTCTTCTGTAGTTTACTTAAAGCAGACAACAAGATGTTATCATCATTGTGTGACCTGTCAAAGTCCAAAGTTTCTTAAGTAAGGTGGTGGGATTGATTACGCATTCTGCACTGTCCCTTGATGCCCTGGGATACACCCATTCTAGTTTGGATAAGGGAAACTGCCATAAAACAATGAAGTATCAATGGGATTCTTTCAACTTCATCTATCACATGTAGTTTTGATGCATCTTCTTTCCAATGAAACAGAAAGATGAACCAAATAGAATGCTATTGGTCTCTTGTTGATGATTCATCCTTGAACAAAGGGAGATGGAATTCCCATACTGCTATGAATATTATTTAGTTGTTTGCTTAGGACTTGCGACTATCTGGAAATTAGAATGCCAAATATCACACAGTTTGCAGTGGCCATTTTAGTAGACTGTGAAAGCTCATAGCATACTAGACCATGACAATATGTTGTGAAAGTCTTAATTATTATCTTTATTATTGTTTTATGTTCATTGACAGTAAGTTTACTTTCGTACTCCAGTTTGTCCATATTTATTACTTTTTTCCTTTGTTGGTTTCCAAAATGTTCCCACTCTTCTGGGTTACCACTAATCTTTATAGCATTGCACATTTTTATTGCAAATTGATATAAAATTCTGAGGTGGCTTGACAGGCTATGAGGATCTTTCCCCTAGTGGGGGAATACAGAAAAAGAGTTTTAAAAAAAAGGGTTCGATCAGTTAGTGCAAAGGCAAGATGAATTTTCTTCTGTGACAGGCTTCTTAGGTTTTTTT
Organism: Chiloscyllium plagiosum; assembly: GCF_004010195.1. NCBI lineage: Eukaryota > Metazoa > Chordata > Chondrichthyes > Orectolobiformes > Hemiscylliidae > Chiloscyllium > Chiloscyllium plagiosum. The sequence continues at coordinate 11,735 of NW_025211389.1, forward strand.
AATCATTCAAATGAGCATTGCTGGCTAAGCCAGCATTCATTACCCATCCCTAATTGCCATTGAAAAGGTAGTAGTGAGCTGCCTTCTTAAGCTGCTACAGTCCTTGGGGTGTAGAGATACCCACAGTACTGTTGTAGGGAGAGTTTCAAGATTTTGACCTGGCAATAACAAAAGTGCAGCGATACAGTTCCAATCCAGGATAGTGTATGGGTTGAAGAGATAAATGCAGGCGATGGCATTCTCATGCATTTACTATCCTTGTTACTGCTGTGCATTCTGTACATGGTACATAATCTCTGGAATTCTCTTCCAAAAGCCGCAGTGACTATATTCTGAACTTCAGTGTACTCAGATTTTTAGTCCATAAAAGAACAAAGTGGGCACGTGCTTGCCTGGGAGGAGTGACAGCAAGTAGTGTCACTTTGTCATCAGCTTTCCCTGTTGTCAGTGTTAGCACCATCGTGTTGGTTACCTGTGTTTTGTTTTGGGGTCTGGTTTAGCCTTTGGAGCAGATTTTCTGCATATGGTCACCCATTGTCACTTAATGCCCAATGTTTTACAGACATAAAGAAAAGGTGGACAATATTTGGTTAAATATGGTAATCCATAGCTTATACAATTTTTTTTGGTTTGGTTGGCCATAGCAACACAGTGTTAGCTGCACCTAAAACATGTAATGTTGTTAGCCTACTGCTATGGTTTCATATTAGCGCCCACCCTCAAGGCAATGAACAAATAACAAAGCTCTTTTTCTTTACAAAAAGATCCTTCCTAAATAATTTAGGAAGGCAGTCATGAATAACTCAAAGTACCCCTCTTGACAATTCAGAAAAGTGAGACTTATGCCATTCGCTGTGACATTTCTGACAAACTGGTCTATGGGCTCTTGGAGTTGCTGTCTGTATGACATCAGGTGAAGTCTGTTAATGCTGAAGTTTTTTTTTTACCTTGAGTGGGGCTTCAACAATCTTTCAGGCTTTTCTGAATTTTCTGATCATCCATGCAAAGGTTGGATGTGTTAAGTCTAGGAAGATCCTCTTGCCAGTGGCAAGCAAGATTTTTAGAGGTTTTTGTTTCCTCAGGTAGATCAGTAAAATAGACAGCACATAATGTTTGAACAGTTGTAATTCATTAAGTATGTCATGAATGCTCAGTCTATTATCAAATTTCCAATTTCCATGAGTCTGCCATAAAAATTTTGAAAACTGTCATAAAAGAAGTGTCTTAATTGTGTGGGTAAAGATTAACAGCGGCTTCTTCTATTAGAACACAAATTTTGCAACTGCTGTTCTGAGAAATTTTACTTACACGCTGACAGACAGGAACAAAGTATTCTAGCCATAGCTTTTGGATGGCAATACATTGATTTTATGTTCCAGCTCAAAACTGCACTTCAGCCATTTTGTTTCTTTTCCTTTCTTTTAATTAAGGAAATCTTAGAAATTTCTTTTGTCTTGAAATATTTTCTTCTGATCAAAAATAATTCAGTATTGTTTTCTTAGTAGTTAGTGCTGTCTTTATAGATCCACACACTTGCACATTATAATCAGGGCTCCTTCAGAAATATGAAGTTGTATCTTAAATCTGAAAGGTCCCAAATAGAGCAGGGTAGTTAGGGAAACGCAAATCATGACCCCACTTTTCACAGGAGTCCAGAGAGTCGTGTATAGTGGTCAGTTTTTGGGTTGCAGGGGGTAGAGGGATTTGTCGTGTAAGAGTCTGAGGGTGTGTGGGGTCAAGGGAACATATAATTGAATGGTGGTAAGTTAGGACATCAGTTTAATAGTTAACTAGGAGTTTGTCTACATATTTAACTACTTACATAACTACAGCAGAACATACTGAATCCTCCAATTTCAATGGATATTTTTGGAGGATTCAAAGGAAAGAGGATTTGCCCATCAGAATCCTAAATGTCCTAGGCAATTCCTTTAAACTCTGTACAAAGAGATATCCATAAGGTCCCATTACTCAACTTTCACCTTTGCTGCAAAAACAACAATTTGACCAATCAGAAAGTACGGGTAATAAAAGTGTCCTAAAAATGGTCAGGTCAACATAAATCTACTGTGAGCCCACTTACACACTTAAGGAACTTTCCCATTTGATTTTGTCAGCTTGAAGTCTACAAAGTTTTAAAAAAGGTAAAAAGACCTTCCATCAAACATTTGACAAGAGGGCAATGGCAAGAGATAACCTTTCATTCAAATGGAATCACAAGAAGTCGAAATACCCTCCTGAACTACAACTGAGACTTGCTTCCATTTCCCAAACCCTGAAAATCACTTGCACTGAAATAAAATTTAGAACCAAGTTAAAATTTATGACTTCTGAGACAGGTGTCTTGCAACATGCAAATGCGCATTTATTAAATAGATGTGAAGATGTATTGTATGCCTACTGTATATACCATAAAGATTATTTTTAAATCCCATGAGCACTTGGGGTCAACATTTCCACTAATGGATTCCAAAGCTGGACTTTTAAAAAATCCAAATTCCAAATTTTTTTTATATATTTAGTGCTCCAGTGAATTTCTGGATGAGGAGTTTCAGAGAATAAAGTTATTCTGTGATCTTAACCCCAAGGTTTTAATACAGTAAATGTTTTGGGTTCAGGGTAACATGTCCAGTTAATGCAATTTAATTCAATTTGTTTTGTGCTTACAGCTTCCCCCACCCCACATATTAATCTGTTCAAACATGATATGATACAGTTCATATGACACAGGTGGGATTTAAACCCAGAATTTCCTGCCTGCAGGGAGGAATAGTACCATTACACCATGAAACTTTCTTCTTTTTTTGTAGTGCAATTTTGTTGCAGAGATGTATTTATACGAAACAGTTGTGCAACAACCCAAAACCCGAGAGGTGGGTAAACAGAGTAGGTGGTAGGCATTTATTTTATTCTACTCCATTTATTTTCCAAGCTCCAACAACAAATAAATCAGTCATAAAGTTGGTAAATCTGCAAAAGCCACAAATCCCATTCTGCTTTCTGATTACCAGTTTTTAAATTATTCTTGAGGTAAATTTATACTAGCACAAAAACAAGAGTACATGGAGTGATGATTTAGCATACTGTCAGGCAAGAAGAAAAATCAGCCAGCAAAATACTAGGCAGTGTTTACAGGTGCTGCCAAGATAATGCAACCTCTGTAAGCAGCAGTCAAAGCCTCATTTACATTATGTTCTGTGCCAAAATCTGGCTACCAGCAGACAATAGTATAGTAAGGTAAGTAGGCAATTAAGAGATAAGTTCCTAAAGTAATATACTGATTAATCTGTTTGCATGAAGCTCTTGAGCATCATGTTTACATAAAAAACAGAAAATGTTAGAAATATACTAACTCTATTTCTCTCTTTCCATATATCCGATTTGTACTGCTGAGTGCTGGCATTTCAGATTTCCAGTTTCTGTATATTTTGCTATAACAAGGTATATATTTAGATATTATTTTTACACACTTAACATTTTATATACAATCAGTTTGCATTTGTAGTAAACAGGACAAAAGTACATCTGAGAAAACATGTTAACTAGCTAGTGATGGGAAGTAAAATTAAACTGCAGTGTACACTACCTTCAGCCCACATCCAATTACCTACCTGTTGAATTTCCCAGGCTCTGGTCTTCAGTGGGAGTTCATTTCTGACATTCACACCATGAAAATGGATTGTAGTAGATTAAAAAGGATAGGTGGAAGACCTACCCTGCAGGAACAATGCCCCTATAGTTTTGAATCATTGTAACTGCATTTGTGAATTCCTGAGTTCAGTGTTATTTTTGTGCACATCATACATAAAAAAAGAGTATATCATCTAGGATCAACTGCTTTGCAAATGAAATTGATATATAAATTTAACATACCTATTCATGAGTGTAGATGTAATTTTATTTATGAAATATCTATAGCAACATGTACTACAATCATGATGAACACATTTTTCATCCATCTAATCATTAATGTTTCTGATTAAATTAACATGCTATGTAGACTAATAAGGGCAGTTTTAAAATTAAAATAATAACACCAAAATGCATTTTAAAAAATTACACATCACAACCTTTTAGAATATTTAAAAGCAGAATCACCTGGGGTGTCAATGTGTTAAAAAGAAAGGTAGTAATAACAAGTGATATATCACAAAGGCAGGAGCAGAATTGTTTTTAAAATCCTACATTCTTTTGTTTTTTTTTCTGAAATTGACTTTTTGTTGGACTAACAATTATGCCAACTGCATGATGCCAGCTTACCATAATTTCTGAAAAGTTCTGATCACCAATAACCAGGGACAAAAGCTAAACCATCCTCCTAGAAAATCACACTCCATGCATTGTGTAGACATTCCACTCAAGGTAACACAATGGAACCAAATGCTTATGCTCAATCCATTTGAATAAAAAAAGTCACTGAAACATATTATTTATGAAATGGTGCCAATGGCCTTTGCAGTTATCCTGTAATATATGCAATGATTTTGGTTTGTTATCTGAGTAGCTCAACCAGAAGACCCAGTCACATGACTGAAACTGCCAGTTTTTGAATAGCTTTAGATAAAAAGATTTGATATTTTTTCTACCAGCCTGCTTTTTACATCAGGGCAGAAAACAGCAAAAGCATGATCAGACTTATCTAAAAGCTTACCTCTTATTCTAATGTCTCAAAGTCTCATTTCCAGAATTGGACCTCATGAACAAGTTTTGGGGAGACACACCACTGCCTGTGTTTTTGAAAAGGAAAGAAAACAAACAAAAAAAAATAAAAATCACCTCTGATATAGGCAGGAAAATTGTAAAATAATTCAAAACAACTCTTTCTTATGTGTGACACTAGTATTCTACAGGGATTTTGTTCTGTGAATATTTAAGTTTCCATTTTTCCAAAATCTCATATCCAATAATATTTAATACCTAGCCCTGTCCTTTTTGAGCCAGTTGTAACCCACTTTTATAATGTTAATATCGTATTTCCATGTGTCAATATGATACAATAGTTATAAGCTTACACCAAAAATGCCCATTCAACATGTTCACATATCACTCTTCAAAGAACACACGTTAAGCAGCAAGAGAGGCTCAGCACTGGTACTATTTACAGGACCAGTCACTCAACTCACAGGTAAGATGATTGAGAATAATTTCTGTTATTTCAAAGTTTCTGTAAATACTGTGGACTGCTTTTGGAGGTATTGCTCAGATTGATAGAGAGGGAGAGAGAGAGAGAGATGCTGCATACCCATAGGATGTTGCCTATCTACACACAGTCTACAACATGCACAGAGGTTGTAATTGCAGTGCCTCTTGATCTAAGAATCCCCTAAGGAACGAGTAAAGTCCATACGATATTCTTGACCAGTTCTGAATAGACTCTTCCATGCTCTTTGACATTGACAGAAGATTGTCTGACAGGACACCAAAAGACCCTAGCAGCTCAAGAAGTCAACTCACTACCATCTTTTCAAGGGTAACAATGGATAAACAATAAATGTTGACCAAGCCAGGGAAGCCTACATCCCTGAATGAATTAAAAAAACACACAAACATTTTATGCATCCTCATTGGAGTCCAATGTAGCAGAAACCACCTGTGACCACATCATCAAATGAGCTGCAGCCTGAACTATTCTTTTCCTTGTCCAGCTGTAGCCCCATCATACCCACTAATTCACCTGAAGCAGATACTAAATCTATATTGGCTTCAAAGGCACAGATGGTGCCAGTAGCTGCGAGCATCCAATCATATGATGGGACCATTTCATTAATGCTGTACTATTGATTTCTCTCTTCCTATTGAGACTGCTGTGGTAGAGAAGGCGATACTTTTAGATGGCTAAAGTCAGAAAATCAAGAAAAGGAGATTTGGGGGCAATAAAGGGGTACAATTGATTGGAAAGCAAGAGATCAATTGGTCAATCTACAGTTTACACATTATGCCAAGTATCAGGAATGAAGGTGCGCTGAGAGTTTAATAAAGGCAGAATGCAGGAACAACATTTTTTCTCTTGTGCCAAAAGATATGTCACTATCAAAGCTAGCCCCAAGATGTAGAAACAAGCTCTTCAATGGTGACTTAGAAAATGCAACATCTTTGTCATCCACAGCTAGTGCCTCCAAATAAACCTGTTGGACTACAACTTGATGTGCGATTTTTAACTTTGTACGTCATAGGTGAAGACATGTGAATGGTAACAGACAAGTATCATTGGAATGCTTGTATGTATTTGGATGTTAGTTTGAGTCCTGAGTCACAAGGACTGCTGATGGGTGAGCAATATTTAGGGATGTGGTGCATTGAATAGTGTGATAGATTTGTGGGTGAGCGAGTATGAAATGTTATGTGAAGATGAATTCACTGACGATGTCACCTGTGAGATCAGGGCTCTTCCTGACACAGTCCTAGGACACAGTCTCTGGGCATTGACCTCCAAGGTTATCTGCTCGCATTCTTCTTTGAGATTGGTTTTGAGGACCTCCTTCAGAAACATGACATAGCTCCTCCTATCAACCTCCACCACTCAAACCTGCGAAACTGCAATCATGAGCATGGAAACCCTCTTTCCTTCCTGGTGCTTTACTTGTGTAGCTCCTACTTTCACCTATAGTTAACACAGCAGTAGGTCTCATCCACTAACTGCAACTCCCCTCTAAGTAAAGTGGATGGCTTTTAAGAATAGCAGGTTGGTTGCGTCACAGTGATTATTGTTAATCAAGCTCTCATGAGATATAGCATAGGATTCCTTTGAAGTGTTTGTCAGACAATAGCTTGAGTATGGCAAAATGATCTCAGTGCAAACAATCAAGGAAAATTTGTGTGTATGATTTAATCATGTCTTTATGTTAAGCCTGAGTTCCCTCTATTTTTCACCAATTTATTGAACCCTCGATCACAACCTTTTGCCAATTGTTAACTTTGCCCTGCCCCTCAAGCAAAAATTCAGATATTGCTAATTTCCTGCATTTCCACCAGTTATGAACAAATTTAAATTAAAATTGAAATGATATATCCAATGCTTTTCAGTGACTTTCCAATATTCTTTTTACAATATTCTTTTATATTCTGGAACCAGCACAAATTTACAATTAAAATTAAAATGATATATCCAATGCTTTACAATGATTTTCCAATATTCTTTTTACACTGGAGTGTAAAAATGGATTCAGAGTCAACTTGTTAGGGTTGACTCTGAATCCATTTTTATACATTTTTAAGCATCAATCAGCAGGTTCAGTGCAAATCGTGGGTGATACATTTTCAAGCAGGATGGTGTGTGATCTGGAAAGGAACTCGGAAGAAGAGACGGTTCATGCACCTGCTACGTTCCAGTATCCAACTTTGTTAAGTGTTACTTTGAGCATTCCCAACACTATCTGGCTTTTAAATTGTCTCTGATTGCAGCTACACTGTGTGGCCAATTTTGTACTATCAATCATTTCTGCTAGAAATGGGGAGGAGATAAGTTCCACCATGTTTACTTTGGCAGTGGCAGCACATTTTGCATAAATATTATTATTTAGTATTTAGGTTGTGATGATCTATGGGCTGGGTCACCATCCATTTATTTGCATAGGGCTAGTACAGGCTGAATATAGTGTGTTATGCACTGAAACACAGGAACTGATGGTGTGGGGATTTCTGGCCACAACTATAACAGCGGAGCCACTTTTGCATATTGGCACCTACAGCAAATGTTAAAATTGGATATTTTCTGCTGCATGTTTTTCAAAGATAAGACTCTAGTCTGCTAATGTCAAAGAGACAGAGAAAGTTGAAACCAAACAAAAGAGGAACAAATTATTCATTCAAAGAAACAAGCAGTTTCAACTATTTTAACATTGTTATTGCACATTTAGGATTGTGCTTTACTTTGGCCTTTAATTCCACACAGTCCTGGACTCAGACAAATTGCATAATTCATTGCTATAGACCAAGCTAAATGACCTTACAAACAATGGGTTAGATGGGCCTCTTGCTGAGATATCTGTATCATCGATAGTCACAGGTGAGGTGCCGGAAGACTGGAGGTTGGCAAACATGGTGCCACTGTTTAATAAGAGCGGTAAAGACAAGCCAAGGAACTATAGACCAGTGAGCCTGACCTCAGTGGTGGGCAAGTTGTTGAAGGGAATCTTGAGAGACAGGATGTACATGTATTTGGAAAGGCAAGGACTGATTCGGGATAGTCAACATGGCTTTGTGCATGGGAAATCATGTCTCACAAACTTGATTGAGTTTTTTGAAGGAGTAACAAAGAAGATTGATGAGGGCAG
>NW_025211389.1:21616-23000 GCF_004010195.1 Chiloscyllium plagiosum
ATATCGAAACCTCATAGGTGGGCCCAGCAGCCCAGCCTGAGGGGCAGTGGGGGGGGGGGGGGGGGGGGGGGGCACTGAGGGAGGGAGCGATGATAAGCATCACACCAGCTACTGGACTCTCTCCCTTGATCACTATAATGGGCCAGGGTGAAGCATTCCAAGCAGCTCAAATGACCCCTATTTTCTCAACAAAAACATGTCACAGCATCATGCACAGATGACAGATCCCTGGGACATAGGCCCTTCGGCCCCTCCAGCCTGCTCTGCCTTTCTCTAAGGTTGTGGTTGATCTGATTGTGTTTTGAATCCAACCCTGCCATCTACACTCCCTCCCAGCCCCACTAACCTGTGATTCTCTGACCGAAACAACACGCTAGCCACCTCCGCCATTAAAATAGTCAACAACCCCCACCTCCCCCGGTTTCTGGGGCAGGGAGTCAGAAAGGCTGACAGTCCTTACAAAGAGAACGATTTCCTATTTCCCCTGAAAAGGCAGCCCCTGGTTCTAAAACACTGTGCCCAGTTCTGAACTCACTCACAAGGTATAACACCCCTTTCCACGTCTACCTCGTTAGGACCATTCAGGATCTTGTATACGTCAAGGGGTTATACTTTAGGCCAAGCGGTATCTGGACTGTACATCCAGAGACGCAGGTAATGTTCTGGGGACTGGGGTTCGACCCCTGGCACAGCAGGTGGTGGAATGGGAATTCAATAAAAGTCCAGAATTAAGAATCTAATGATGACCATGAATCCACTGTCAATTGTTGGGAAATCAACTCAACCAGGTCATTAATGCTCTTCAGGGGAGGAAAATGCCCTCCTTAAAAACAAAACTGAAAGAATCACAGATGCTGTAAATCAGAAACAAAAACTGAAACTGCTGGAAAAGCTCAGCAGGTCTGGCAGCATCTGTGCAGAGAAATCAGAGTTAATGTTTCAGGTCAGGTTACCCTTCCTCAGGACTGTTCTCTGAGGAAGGGTCACCAGTCCCAAAACATTAACAGCTGTCCTTACCTGGTCTGGCCTACACGTGACTCCAGACCCACAGCAATGTGTTTGAGTTTTAACTGCCCCCTGACATGACTGATCAAGCAATTAAGGACAGGAAACAAACGCTGGCCTTGCCAGTGACACACACAGCCTGTGAAAGGATAAAGGAAAATTGTTTGCTGCTGGGTCTGTCTCCTCTCACCGTCCTGCTGCCTGGGGACAAACATCCCCCTCACCACAAAGACTGAAATCTTCTGTTTCTACCTGGCTACAAGAGGCTGTGTGTGTGGGAGCATAGCGGGAGGGAGAGGGAGGGAGCCAGGAGTGTGATCGGGGTGGGGAAGGGGAGTACTGGGAGCTGGGGGTATGATGACCGAGCTGCTGGGAATGA
>NW_025211390.1:0-5144 GCF_004010195.1 Chiloscyllium plagiosum
TGCCCATAATGTGCAGGCTAGGTGGATAAGCCACTGGAAATGCAGAGTTACTGGGATGGTATTCAGAGGGTCAGTGTGGACTCCACACTGTAAGGATTCTGTGATCTCCCCAGTTTCAGGCCTAGACCTTTAGCCAGCATCATGGTCCAGGGGTAGAGAAAGTCCATTCCGTTGGAGGAGAAGCTGGGGCTGATTCCTTTGGAGCAAGGAAGGTGAGGAGATTGAATCGGGGGTGTCCATGATATTGGAAAGACATTGATCTGGAGACATTGCCTTGAGTGACGGGAGGGTCAGGAACCAGAGGGACACTGTTTGAACAGAACTGGCCATAGGATGAGAAAGAGGCATCTGGATGGGTATATGAATAGGAAGGGTTTAGAGGGATATGGGCCGGGTGCTGGCAGGTGGGACTAGGTTGGGTTGGGATATCTGGTCGGCATGGGCGGTTTGGACCAAAGGGTCTGTTTCCATGCTGTACATCTCTATGACTAAGAGAGATGACCAAAGGCTTTTACCAAGTGAGCTGTTGTGAAGTGGAATGCACTGTCTGGTTGTGGTGACAACTAGCAAAAAGGAATTGAATTATTGCAGCAACCAAATAAATGTACAATACTGCATGGAAAAGGTGTGGACTGGCTCCACTTGTGTGGCAGGATAGGTATGAGGGGCAGAATGGCATCTTAGGCTGTGATACTTGGAGTCCACAAGTTGGCCTCGTAACCTTGCGCCCGGTACTGTCCAGAAGGATAAGGCCTGCAGGAATCCCTCCAGGCCACACACCAACTTGAGCTGGAATGAAACTCCTGCACTGGCACGCCATTAAGATCAGGATTCAGATCTGTCTGTTGTCCCATAAGGGCTAATAGATTTTACTGGAGGATTTAATGTCAGTCTTGGAAGGGAAAGGAGGAAAGGGGAGATCAGATGCCAATACCGCCTCCTCCTTATCACCAGCTTCACTGAATATGTTAGAAGCAGGACTCTGTCCTCCACTGATAAACAGAAAGACAAGGTGGAAACATCATCAAGGCAACTCCACCATTGACCAAGGCCAGGAGAGAGTGGGGGAAGATATGGGGTCAATTGTTAACTCAACACCTCTTCTCTCTCTCTCTCTCCACGCACACTGCCTGGTCTGCTGTTCTTCCAACTCTGTTTTTTTCAGATCGCAATCAGTCATTGCACCAAAGAAAACACATAGATCTCAGCTTCAGAGCAGCAGGGGATCTGTGTCTTGTTTCAACAGGCAGAAACTCAAACCCTGCAGTGTCACCTCACCCCCTTCACTAACAAGGAGGTGGTTTCCAATTGCAAGCCAAGCACTGGAGAACATAACTTAAGTTTAATCTCTTCACCTCAGACAGAAGGCTTCTTGCTTCGTTTTCCAGGTGTGAGTGAACTAGATGAGGGATCACAACCCATTCTCAAATTCCATGAAGTGCTCCTCAGGTCCCTTCTACTGGTGCAGTCTGGATAGAGTCAGAACATCACAATGTTAAACAGCAGCAGCCGTACTAGAGGGTCAGTACTGAGGGAGTGCTGCACTGTCAGAGAGTTTGTACTGAGGGAGTGTAGCACTGTCAGAGGGTCAGTACTGAGGGTGTGTAGCACTGTCAGAGGGTCAGTACTGAGGGTGTGTAGCACTGTCAGAGGGTCAGTACTGAGGGAGTGCCACACTGTCGGAGGGTCAGTAACGAAGGAGTGCCGCACTGTCAGAGAGTCTGTATTGAGGCAGCGTTGTACTGTCAGAGGGTCAGTACTGAGGGAGTGCCACACAGTCAGAGGGTCTGTACTGAGGGAGTGTTGTACTGTCAGAGGGTCTGTACTGAGGGAGTGCCACACACTGTCAGAGGGTCTGCACTGAGGCAATGTTGCACTGTCAGAGGGTCAGTACTGAGGGAGTGTTGTACTATCAGAGGGTCAGTACTGAGGGTGTGTAGCACTGTCAAAGGGTCAGTACTGAGGGAGTGCAACACTGTCAGAGGGTCTGTACTGAGGCAGTGTTGTACTGTCAAAGGGTCACTACTGTGGGAGTGCCACACTGTCGAAGGGTCAGTACTGAAGGAGTGTTGTTCTGTCAGAGGGTCTGTACTGAGGCTGTGTTGTACTTTCAGAGGGTTAGTACTGAGGGAGTGTTGTACTGTCAGAGGGTCTGTACTGAGGGAGTGTTGTACTGTCAGAGAGTCAGTACTGAGGGAGTGTTGTACTGTCAGAGGGTCTGTACTGAGGCAGAGTTGTACTATCAGAGGGTTAGTACTGAGGGAGTGTTGTACTGTCAGAGGGTCTGTACTGAGGCAGTGTTGTACTGTCAAAGGGTCAGTACTGTGGGAGTGCCACACTGTCGGAGGGTCAGTACTGAAGGAGTGCCGCACTGTCAGAGAGTCAGTACTGAGAGAGTGTTGTTCGGTCAGAGGGTCTGTACTGAGGCAGTGTTGTACTATCAGAGGGTTAGTACTGAGGGAGTGTTGTACTGTCAGAGGGTCTGTACTGAGGGAGTGCCACACTGTCAGAGGGTCTGTACTGAGGCAGGGTTGTACTGTCAGAGGGTCAGTACTGAGGGAGTGTTGTACTGTCAGAGAGTCAGTACTGAGGGAGTGTTGTACTGTCAGAGGGTCTTTACTGAGGCAGAGTTGTACTATCAGAGGGTCAGTACTGAGGGAGTGTTGTACTGTCAGAGGGTCTGTACTAAGGCAGTGTTGTACTGTCAGAGAGTCAGTACTGAGGGAGTGTTGTACTGTCAGAGGGTCTGTACTGAGAGAGTGCTGCACTGTCAGATAGACTGTACTGAGGGAGTGTTGTACTGTCAGAGGGTCAGTACTGAGAGAGGGTTGTACTGTCAGAGAGTCAGTACTGAGGGAGTGTTGTACTGTCAGAGGGTTAGTACTGAGGGAGTGTTGTACTGTCAGAGGGTCTGTACTGAGGGAGTGTTGTACTGTCAGAGAGTCAGTACTGAGGGAGTGCCACACAGTCAGAGGATCTGTACTGAGACAGTGTTGTACTGTCAGAGGGTCTGTACTGAGGGAGTGCCACACTGTCAGAGGGTCTGTACTGAGGCAGTGTTGTACTGTCAGAGGGTCAGTACTGAGGGAGTGTGGTACTGTCAGAGAGTCAGTACTGAGGGAGTGTTGTACTGTCAGAGGGTCAGTACTGAGGCAAAGTTGTACTATCAGAGGGTCAGTACTGAGGGAGTGTTGTACTGTCGGAGGGTCTGTACTGAGGGAATGTTGTACTGTCAGAGAGTCAGTACTGAGGGAGTGTTGTACTGTCAGAGAGTCAGTACTGAGAGAGAGTTGTACTGTCAGAGGGTCTGTACAGAGGCAGTGTTGTACTGTCAGAGAGTCAGTACTGAGGGAGTGTTGTACTGTCAGAGGGTCTGTACTGAGGCAGTGTTGTACTGTCAGAGGGTCTGTACTGAGGCAGTGTTGTACTATTAGAGGGTTAGTACTGAGGCAGTGTTGTACTATCAGAGGGTTAGTACTGGGGGAGTGGTTGTACTGTAGAGGGTCTGTACTGAGGGAGTGCCACACTGTCAGACGGTCTGTACTGAGTGAGTGTTGTACTGTCAGAGGGTCAGTACTGAGGCAGTGTTGTACTGTCAAAGGGTCAGTACTGTGGGAGTGCCACACTGTCGGAGGGTCAGTACTGAAGGAGTGCCGCACTGTCAGACGGTCAGTACTGAGAGAGTGTTATTCTGTCAGAGGGTCTGTACTGAGGCAGTGTTGTACTATCAGAGGGTCAGTACTGAGGGAGTGTTGTACTGTCAGAGGGTCAGTACTGAGGGAGTGCTGCACTGTCAGACGGTCTGTACTGAGGCAGTGTTGTACTATCAGAGGGTCTGTACTGAGGCAGTGTTGTACTGTCAGAGGGTCTGTACTGAGGGAGTGTTGTACTGTCAGAGAGTCAGTACTGAGGGAGTGTTGTACTGTCAGAGAGTCAGTACTGAGGGAGTGTTGTACTGTCAGAGAGTCAGTACTGAGGGAGTGTTGTACTGTCAGAGGGTCTGTACTGAGGCAGTGTTGTACTGTCAAAGGGTCAGTACTGTGGGAGTGCCACACTGTCGGAGGGTCAGTACTGAAGGAGTGCCGCACTGTCAGACGGTCAGTACTGAGAGAGTGTTGTTCTGTCAGAGGGTCTGTACTGAGGAAGTGTTGTACTATCAGAGGGTTAGTACTGGGGGAATAATGTACTGTCAGAGGGTCTGTACTGAGGGAGTGTTGTACTGTCAGAGGGTCTGTACTGAGGGAGTGCCACACGGTCAGAGGGTCAGTACTGAGGGAGTGTTGTACTGTCAGAGGGTCAATACTGAGGGAGTGTTGTACTGTTAGAGGGTCAGTGCTGAGGGAGTGTTGTATTGTCAGAGGGTCAGTACTGAGGGAGTGTTGCACTGTCAGAGGGTCTGTACTGAGGCAGTGTTGTACTGTCAGAGGGTCTGTACTGAGGGAGTGCCACACTGTCAGAGGGTCTGTACTTAGGCAGGGTTGTACTGTCAGAGGGTCAATACTGAGGGAGTGTTGTACTGTTAGAGGGTCAGTACTGAGGGAGTGTTGTACTGTCAGAGGGTCAGTACTGAGGGAGTGTAGCACTGTCAGAGGGTCTGTACTGAGGGAGTGTTGTACTGTCAGAGGGTCTGTACTAAGGCAGTGTTGTACGGTCAGAGGGTCAATACTGAGGCAGTGTTGTACTGTCAGAGGGTCTGTACTGAGGGAGTGTTGTACTGTCAAAGGGTCAGTACTGTGGGAGTGCCACACTGTCGGAGGGTCAGTACTGAAGGAGTGCCGCACTGTCAGACGGTCAGTACTGAGAGAGTGTTATTCTGTCAGAGGGTCTGTACTGAGGCAGTGTTGTACTATCAGAGGGTTAGTACTGGGGGAGTATTGTACTGTCAGAGGGTCAGTACTGAGGGAGAGTTGTACTTTCAGAGGGTCTGTACTGAGGGAGTGCTGTACTGTCAGAAGGTCTGTACTGAGGCAGTGTTATACTGTCAGAGGGTCTGTACTGAGGGAGTGTTGTACTGTCAGAGGGTCAGTACTGAGAGAGTGCTGCACTGTCAGATAGACTGTACTGAGGGAGTGTTGTACTGTCAGAGGGTCAATACTGAGAGAGAGTTGTACTGTCAGAGAGTCAGTACTGAGGGAGTGCCACAC
>NW_025211390.1:14725-17300 GCF_004010195.1 Chiloscyllium plagiosum
TCCAGGGAAAACAGCCCCAGCCTGTTTAGCCTCTCCCTATAGCTCAAACGCTCCAACCCTGGCAACATCCCTGTAAATCTTTTCTGAACCATTTCAAGTTTCACAACATCTTTCCGATAGGCAGGAGACCAGAATTGCACGCAATATTCCAACAGTGGCCTAACCAATGTCCTGTACAGCTGCAACATGACCTCCCAACTCCTGTACTCAATACTCTGACCAATAAAGGAAAGCATACCAAATGCCGCCTTCACTATCCTATCTACCTGCGACTCCACTTTCAAGGAGCTATGAACCTGCACTCCAAGGTCTCTGTTCAGCAATACTCCCAAGGACTTTAGCATGAAGTGTATAAATTCTGCTAAGATTTGCTTTCTCAAAATGCAGCACTTCGCATTTGTCTGAATGAAATTCCATCTGCCACTTCTCAGCCCATTGGCCTTTTGTAATCGGAGGTAATCATCTTCACTGTCCAGTACACCTCCAATTTTGGTGTCATCTGCAAACTTACTAACTGAATCTCTTATACTTGCATCCAAATCATTTATGTAAATGACAAAAAGTAAAGGACCCAGCACCGATCCTTGTTGCACTCCACTGGTCACAGGCCTCCAGCCTGAAAAACAACTCTCCACCACCACCCTCTGTCTTCTACCTTTGAGCCAGTTCTGTATCCAACTGGCTAGTTCTCCCTGTATTCCATGAGATCTAACCTTGTTAATCAGTCTCCCATGGGGAACCTTGTCAAACACCTTACTGAAGTCCATATTGATCACATCTACCACTCTGCCCTCATCAATCTTCTTTGTTACTTCTTCACCAGTCCATGCCAGAGTAAATATGCCATGTGCCTATTCCTCTTCATCTCACAACAAGAATATATCCTTCTATTCTTCACCCACATCATCCGTTTAACTGGCTTTGCCTTAAACGTATTAAATGCCACTTCATTTCTGGTGGTAGTGACTTCCACATTCTCACTACTCTCTAGCTAAAAATACCTCACTTGAAACTTGACACTTACTGAATTTATTAGTGAATCTCTTCCAGTTATGGCTCCTGTACTGGTCTTGCGACTATCTCGACCCTGTAAAGCTCTTTCATAATCTTTTTGAGATATAAGAAACCCAGTCTGTTCAATCTTCCCCGATAAGTACAACTAATCACTTTTGCTATAATGCCCATAAATCTATTTTGCACTTTTTTTTAATGTCTCTACATCCATTCTGTCTCCAAGTACAGTCAATGTTCCCATTTGTAAACAAGTCTATTTTGGCACCAGTACAGAAACTCAATAAGTCTGGATGCATCTGTGGAGAGTTAGCGTTTGAGGTCCAATGACCCTTCATCATTCCATCAAAGTACATTTGGCACTGTCCTTAGGAATACTTTTCAGATGTCGTTGTTATGCAATTGATTTTAAAATCCAATTCATCTATTGTGAGTGCTTCTGCTTAATGGTTTAGACATCTGCTGACCTGAAGTTAGAGCTAACATCCAAAACTTTTACAAGATCATGGACATTACTGTCTAACATACCGTGTGAATGTTAGCCATAAATACTGTTTGTTGCTAATATCTTAATATTAGTAGCTTATAACAACAAGACTTTAATTGAACTGGATTCCTCTCCAGACGTCCCCAACAGTACCTTCCACCAACACACTCATTCGTTTGGCCGAACTGGTCCTCACCCTTAACAATTTCTCCTTTGAATCCTCCCACTTCCTCCAGACCAAAGGGGTAGCCATGGGCACACGTATGGGCCCAGCTATGCCTGTCTCTTTGTTGGCTACGTAGAGCAGTTGATCTTCCGTAATTACACCGGCACCACTCCCCACCTCTTCCTCCGCTACATTGATGACTGCATTGGCGCCACCTCGTGCTCCCGCGAGGAGGTTGAGCAATTCATCAACTTCACCAACACATTCCACCCTGACCTTAAATTTACCTGGACCATCTCTGACACCTCCCTCCCCCTCCTGGACCTCCCCATCTCCATCAGTGATGACCGACTTGACACTGACATCTTCTACAAACCCACCAACTCCCACAGCTACCTGGATTACACCACTTCCCACCCTACCTCTTGCAAAAATGCCATCCCGTATTCCCAATTCCTCCGCCTCCGCCGTATCTGCTCCCAGGAGGACCAGTCCCACCACAGAACACACCAGATGGCCTCCTTCTTCAGAGACCGCAATTTCCCTTCCCACGTGGTCAAAGATGCCCTCCAACGCATCTCGTCCACATCCCGCACCTCCACCCTCAGACCCAACCCCTCCAACCGCAACAAGGACAGAACGCCCCTGGTGCACACCTTCCACCCTACCAACCTTCGCATAAACCAAATCATCCGCCGACATTTCCGCCACCTCCAAACAGACCCCACCACCAGGGATATATTTCCATCCCCACCCCTCTCCGCCTTCCGCAAAGACCGTTCCCTCCGTGACTACCTGGTCAGGTCCACGCCCCCCTACCACCCACCCTCCCATCCTGGCACTTTCCCCTGCCACCGCAGGAACTGTAAAACCTGCGCCCACACCTCCTCCCTCACCTCCATCCAAGGACC
>NW_025211390.1:17479-20320 GCF_004010195.1 Chiloscyllium plagiosum
GTTCCAAACTTCCAGCTCAGCACTGTCCCCATGACTTGTCCGGACTTGACCTATCTGCCTATCTCCTCTTCCACCTCTCCACTCCACCCTCTTCTCCCTGACCTATCACCTTCATCCCCTCCCCCACTCACCTATTGTACTCTATGCTACTTTCTCCCCACCGCCACCCTCCTCTAGCTTATCTCTCCACGCTTCAGGCTCACTGCCTTTATTCCTGATGAAAGGCTTTTGCCCGAAACGTCGATTTCGAAGCTCCTTGGATGCTGCCTGAACTGCTGTGCTCTTCCAGCACCACTAATCCAGAATCAGCCATATAAATGCTGCAGCTACAAGAGCAGGTCAGAGGCTAGGAACGCTACGGTGAGCAACTCAACTCCTCACCCCCCAAAATCTGTCCACCATCTACAAGGCACGAGTCAGGTGTGTGCTGGAATACTCCCCACTTACTTGAATGGGTGCAGCTCCAACAAAACTCGAGAAGCTTTGCACCCTCCAGTTCACTTGATCTATATTCCAGCCAGCACTTTAAACACTCTCCCTGCCCCTAATGCACAGTGACAGCCATGAAACAGGGACATTGACACAAAGTTAAATTACTCAGAGAGACAGTGTGTATATGATGGGCCGAATAGTCTCCTTCTGCACTGTAACAAATCTGTGATTTTGTGAATCGGTGTGTACGGTTACATTAAATATACAGTAAGATCATCAAGACACCGATATTACACACAGGTTCTACCATCCAGAAGGACAAGGGCAGCAGGTACATGGGAACACCATCCCCTGCCACTCTCCATCCTGACTTGGAAATATATCGCCATTCAGAGTGTCATAGAGATGTACAGCATGGAAACAGACCCATCGATCCAACCCGTCCATGCCAACCAGATATATGCTAAATTAATTTCATCCCATTTGCTGGCATTTGGCCCATATTCCTCTAAACCTTTCCTATTCATACATCCTTTTAGACGTTGTAATTGTACCAGCCCTCCAACACTTCCTCTGGCAGTTCATTCGTTATGCACACCATCCTCTGCGTGAAAAAAATTGCCCCTTAGGTCCCTTTTAAATCTTTCCCCTTCTCACCTTAAACCTATGCCGTGGTTTACCATGGGGTAAAGACCTTGTTTATTCACCCTATCCATGCCCCTCACGATTTTATAAACCTCTACAAGGTGCCCCATCAGCCTCCGACGTTCCAGGGGAAACAGCCCCAGCCTGTTCAGCCTCTTCCTCCAGCTCAAACCTTCCAACCATGACAATATTAGTAAATTGTTTCAAGTTTGACAACATCTTTCCTATAGCAGGGAGACCAGAATTGAGTACAGTATTCCAAAAATGACCTAACCAATTGTACAGCCGCACCATGACCTCCCAACCCCTATAATTAATGTCAAGAAAGGGCAAGCAACCAAATGTATTTCTGATGAAGGGCTTACACCCAAAATGTTGATTGTCCTGCTCCTCGGATGCTGCCTGATCTGCTGTGCTTTTCCAGCACCACCCTCTCAACTCTGATCTCCAGTATTTGCAGTCCTCACTTTCTCCAAGCATACTAAATGCCTTCTTCACTATCCGATTTATCTGGGACTCCACTTTCAAGGAACTATGAACCTGCACTGCAAGGTCTCTTTGTTTGGCAACACTCCCCAGGACCTTACCATTAACTGAATAATTCCTTCACAGTCAATGGGTCAAAACCCTGAATATCTCTTTCTAAGGGCATGTGGGCCACCTGCATGACCCCCCCCCCCCCCCCATACATATAAACTACAGCGATTCCAGAAGGCAGCTTTCTCAAGGGCAATTAGAAATGGGGCAATAGTGTTGGCAGTACCAGTGACATCCCACATGCAAAAGATAAAAAACGTTACTTTGAAAGAATTTAGTCGGGGTTGGGGTGCAGGTTTTCAGTGATTGTGAACTGGTGCTAATTTCAATATCCCTCCCATTCCCACAGTACCGACCCTGACCCTTGGGAGCTGCAGCATCAGCTCCTTCACCCCTTATCTCCCATTACCAAGAAACCCAAACCATCCTTTCCAGTGAAATAATTGATTTACTTTCCTTTTACTTTGGGATATAATACCAACATGTTGTCATATCTCAGTCTGAAAGGGTTAGCACTGAGGAGATCCATTAACATTATTGATTATTCTGATGTCACATGGAGTTTTGGGGGGGAGCAGCTTAGGGTCATGAGAAAGTAAGGCCTAACATCTGAACCTTTCCCTTCGTCTCTGGAACAATTGCTTCTCCTATAAATATGGTTATTAACTGGGCGGCACGGTGGCACAGTGGTTAGCACACGTTCTCCCCGTGTCTGGGTGGGTTTCCTCCGGGTGCTCCGGTTTCCTCCCACAGTCCAAAGATGTGCGGGTCAGGTGAATTGGCCATGCTAAATTACCCGTAGTGTTAGGTAAGGGGTAAATGTAGGGGTATGGGTGGGTTGCGCTTCGGCGGGTCGGTGTGGACTTGTTGGGCCGAAGTAATCTAATCTAATCTAATCTAAACTGCATGCTAGCTTGCAATAAACTACCGTATTTACTCGATTTGGAGATGCCGGTTGGACTGGGGTGTACAAAGTTAAAAATCACACAACACTAAGTTATAGTCCAACAGGTTTAATTGGAAGCACTAGCTTTCAGAGTGACGCTCCTTCATCAGGTGGTTGTGGAGGGCTCAATTGTAAGGCACAGAATTTAAAGCAAAAATTTACAGTGTGATGTAACTGAAATTATACATTGAAAAATTGATTGTCTGTTAAGCCTTTCATCTGTTAGAATACAGTCATAGTTTCACTTCTTTCATGTGTAAATCACAAAACCTTTTTTTAAA
>NW_025211390.1:20548-23000 GCF_004010195.1 Chiloscyllium plagiosum
TGTGTGTGTGTGTCTGTCTGGGTTGGGGGTTGGGAGTGTGAGAAAGTGTATAGGTGTGTGTAGTGAGTGCAGAGTGTCTTAAGTCTGTGAGGGGGTGCATGTCTGAGTGCGGGAGTGTGTGTGTCTGTAAAGGTGTGTGTGGGTGTCTGTGTGCACATCTGTGTGTATGTGTGTTCATGTGTATGTGTGTACAGGAATGCCTGTGTGTGTGAGAGTGTGTGTGTGTGTAGGAGTATCTGTGTGTGTGTGTATAGTGCAATGGTGGTCATGTGTAATGTGAGATGAACCCAAGGTCCCGGTTGAAACTATCACTGTATTCTAACAGATGAAAGGCTTAACAGACAATCAATTTTTCAATGTATAATTTCAGTTACATCACACTGTAAATTTTTGCTATAAATTCTGTTAGGGTTGAGCCCTCCACTACCACCTGATGAAAGAGCATCGCTCCAAAAGCTACTGTGCTTCCAATTAAACCTGTTGGACTATAACCTGATATTGTGTGATTTTTAACTACGTATTTACTCGAGTAATAGTCGATCTCATGTAAAAGTCGACCCCTATTTTTGGCCAAAAAATCTGGAAATTTCCATACATCTCATGTAAAAGTCAATCCTAGTTCTTATAAATAACAGATCGATATTTATGAGTCAGTCCACTGGCCATCCCACTCTGCTCTAGGTTTTCAGAGTTACCCTAATTTATTGCATTTTTGTTCTTTGTTCGTTTAGAGATCGGTTGGGCTTCTGTTCATGATACAATATGGAATTTTGACAGACATGCATTTCAGGCTCTCAAAAGTAGCATCCGTGTATTAGTCAACCCCATAAATTTAACCTTAAAAAGTAGTCAAAAAAGTTTTACTATTACTCGAGTAGGTACTTCTTGTTCAGAAAAAGAGAGTCTTCTAGTTAGACCATGGAGTGGTTTTCCTCCATCATCACTGATCCAGCAGGGTTTGGAGACCTTGAGGCTCAGCGACAATGGAGCAAACGCATCTACCACATGTACATACAAACAACACAGCCAATTAGGAACAGGTCTGGCAGCCCCTTGAGTTTTTCTTTAACTTATTCACAGGATGTGTTATGGACCAGGTCAGACCACCACCCCCCACCCCCGTTTCGGAATATTTTAAGAAGGTAGCCTAGACCCTCACTTTCTCTTATTTTAGACACAGATGTGAAGTGGATATTCCAGATGTGATGTAGCTGGTCAAATCAATCAGCTTTAAGCAAAATAGAATTTATTTAAATACTACAGTTGAAAAGAGAACAGAATTTAGAATAACTTAACCATTTGCAAACTGAATCGACTAGATAGAGTAACTAATTAACTGTTCCAATACAGTAACACCCCAGAAACACACCCCTCGGCAAAAGGTAAATTCAAACACAGATCCTTACAGACAGGAGGGAGCAATATCCAGACAGAGATGTCAGAGAAAGTCAGAGGAATCCTTGACTGAAGCTTGCAACTCCCCTGGATTCACAAATCTTGGTGACTGCTAGAGCTTAAAAAGAAACTTGAACTGGGAGAACTAGCCACTCCCCTTCCATTGTTAAGCACCCCAGACTCTTCAGCCCTTCTGCCTTTACAGACCTCTCTTCAAAAAAAACCAAGGACAAAATAAAAAGTGACAGCATCATGGCACTAAGCCAGACGTCATTGCCCAGAGGGTCAACCACATCACTGTGGGTCTGGAGTCACATGTAGGGCCAGACCAGGTAAGGATGGCAGTTTCCTTCCTTAAAGAACATTAGTGAGCCAAATGCATTTTTCCAACAATTGGCAACAGCTTCATGACCAACATCTCACTCTTAATTCCAGATTTTTATTGAATTCAAATTGCAGCATCTGCCATGGTGGGATTTGAACTTGGGTCTTCAGAACATTACCTGGGTTTCTGAATTAACCATCTAGTGATAACACCATTTGGCTATTACCTCCCTGTATCCACCATTGTATCGCTGTTGACCCACCCCGAACCCAATTTGCCCGTCCACTTTAGGGAGTTCTGCTTTCACACCCACATGATTGCTGTGTGTAAAGTTTAACTTTTAACTGTCAACAGCATCCATTCTGTGCTCTGTCGATAGGCTAATTCTCGTATTATCCAAACACACAGTTGAACCTTTGAAAAATCATTCAAGGGCAGATTATGTGCTATTAACCCATGCCCTGAAATATAAACAGAAAATGCAGGATATACCAAGAAGTTTTGCCAGTGTCCCTGGAGCGAGAAACAAATCGAGCATTTCTGATTGGTGATCGTGAACCCAAACTGGAATAAGTTAGAGGTTTTAAATAAGTACAGAGACCAAGATAAGGACATGGGGAGGCAAGAGCTAAAAAGGAAGTTTGTGATAAGGTAGAAAGCAGGAATGACTGAATGATAAAAGGGATGTTGGTGCAAAAACAGTAAAGGAGACCAAAGAGAAGGGCTAGAGTG
>NW_025211391.1:0-6072 GCF_004010195.1 Chiloscyllium plagiosum
CTGAGTTCATCCCTTGTGGTTGAAGGGTACCTAGGCGGAAGATGAGGCGCTCTTTCTCCAACCGTCGTGTTGCTATGGTCTGGCGATGGAGGAGTCCAAGGACCTGCATGTCCTTGGTGGAGCGGGACGGGGAGTTGAAGTGTTGAGCCACGGGGTGGTTGGGTTGGTTGGTCCGGGTGTCCCAGAGGTGTTCACTGAAACGTTCCGCAAGTAGGCGGCTTGTCTCCCCAATATAGAGGAGGCCACATCGGGTGCAGAGGATGCAATAAATGATATGTGTGGAGGTGCAGGTGAATTTGTGGCGGATATGGAAGGATCCCTTGGGGCCTTGGAGGGAAGAGCTGAAAATGTGTTGCTGGAAAAGCGCAGCAGGTCAGGCAGCATCCAAGGAACAGAAGAATCGACGCTTCGGGCATAAGCCCTTCCTCAGGATGCCCGAAGCGTCGATTCTCCTGTTCCTTGGATGCTGCCTGACCTGCTGCGCTTTTCCAGCAACACATTTTCAGCTCTGATCTCCAGCATCTGCAGCCCTCACTTTCTCCGCCTTGGAGGGAAATAAGGGGGGAGGTGTGGGCGCAAGTTTTGCATTTCTTGCGGTTGCAGGGGAAGGTGCCGGGAGTGGAGGTTGGGCTGGTGGGGGGTGTGGACCTGACGAGGGAGTCACGGAGGGAGTGGTCTTTTTGGAACACTGATAGGGGAGGGGAGGGAACTATATCCCTGGTGGTGGCGGAAATGACGACGGATGATACGATGTATATGGATGTTGGTGGGGTTGTAGGTGAGGACCAGTGGGGTTCTGTCCTGGTGGCGATTGGAGGGGCGGGGCTCAAGGTGGAGGAGCGGGAAGTGGAGGAGATGCGGTGGAGGGCATCGTTGATCACGTCTGGGGGGAAATTGCGGTCTTTGAAGAAGGAGGCCATCTGGGTTGTACGGTATTGGAACTGGTCCTCCTGGGAGCAGATGCGGCGGATACAAAGGAATTGGGAATATGGGATGGCGTTTTTACAGAGGGCAGGGTGGGAGTGTAGTCCAGGTAGCTGTGGGAGTCGGTCGGTTTGTAGTAGATGTCCGTGTTGATTCGGTCGCCTGAGATAGCAATAGACAGGTCGAGGAAGGGGAGGGAGGAATCTGAGACTGTTCAGGTGAATTTCAGGTCGGGGTGGAAGGTGTTGGTGAAGTGGATGAACTATTCAACCTCCTCGTGCAAGCGAGAGGCGGCGCCGATACAGTCATCGATGTAGCGGAGGAAAAGGTGGGGTGTGGGGCCAGTGTAGTTGCGCAAGATGGACTGTTCCACATATCCTACGAAGAGGCAGGCATAGCTGGGGCCCATGCGGGTGCCCATGGCTACTCCTTTCATTTGGAGGAAGTGGGTGGATTGGAAAGAGAAGTTGTTCAGGGTGAGGACCAGTTCAGTCAGTCGAAGGAGGGTGTCAGTGGAAGGGTACTGGTTGGTACGGCGGGAAAGGAAGAAGCGGAGGGCTTACCAAATCAATTGGCAATGCTAAATTTCCCATGGTGTTCAGGGATGACCAGGTTAGGTGCTTAATCAGGGTTGCATATAGGTTTTAAGCAGAATGGTTCTACGGAGCATAGGTGTGGATTGTTGGATAGAACGGATTTTTTGTTTTCATACTGAACTTAGATAATTCTGAGAGAATTCAATGTTTGGTCTTTCAACATCAATTTCGACGTGTTAGAGATAGAAAGTCAGGAAAATAGACATCCTCAGGTGCTTTGGTAAAAAAGAGATCTAATTGAAGATAATAAAAATACGCTACTGCAAAGTAAACAAAAGCAAACCCATGAGTGAAGTAAAGTGAAGAGAAAAGGCTCAGATATGTTCACTGTAATAATGTCGCACAGTTAATGGTTTAAGAAAAGCACTGAGAACACGGATGTGGAGAAGTAGGTTAAGACAGTGAATTCTGTTGAAATGGTGAAGTAAAGCAAAGGGGAAACTGAAAAGCTGCACCAGAATGTGGCAATCTGGCCCGAGGTTGGATGAGAAGAATGTGCCAGATTTCTTTGCACGATTAATTTGCGCGTGTGATGTTAACTTGCACGTGCAAAGAGGGGTAGGGTAAGAAATTGTAGTTCTAAGAGATATGGGAGCGTGTCTTGCTTTATTGGTTCGCGATTCAAGGGATATAGCATTCAGAAGTACGACTGCCATTCTAGGTCGTTTGATAAAGGCAGTCCTTTGTATTTCAAAAGAAGCTGTTCCTTGTCTCAACGATACTCTGCCCTTGAGTTTTTTCAGACTGGTAATAACTCAGTCCGGGCTCCGGTCAAATTGGTTTGGTACGGAAATGAAAATGATTTTTAGCGGCTTTTTTGTCATCTATGTACACAGGTGAGACTTCATACCAAAGTGGTCAGGATTTAGAAGTAACCTGTAGAATGATAGGGGAGTGGTCAGATCTGTAAGTTGAGCAATTTCGTTCAATCCAGAACTGGTTGGGCGTTAAACAATAAGTTGTATGGAAACTCGCTATTCTGCACTTCTAACTTCAACCTGTAAGCATTTGATCGTTTTTGTACTGTGTTTTAAAGGGGGTTTGCTTATTGGTCTGTTGTGACAGTTTGGACAGAATGTGTTCGGTAGGGGTTCTTTATTCTGTTCCTCCTGTGTCATTATGAATAGATGTTTTGGCCTGTTTTAAACCAGTTAGTCCACCTCGCTAACTTCATCCAGGTAATTTCCACTGTACACTTAACGAAACACATTGCAAAACGATATTCTGAACTGCCTGTTTAAGATTGTTTTGAGTGGTCTGACCTCGGCCATGACAGATTAGGGGTTCTTGACGGGATTTTTAACAGCGAGTAGTAGATGCTCGTATCTTTATTTCAGGTTTTGATTTGCTTGGGGAGCCAAAGCTTGGGATAGTTCTGTTTGATTCCACCGTCAAAAACTTTCTGGATGTGGATGCGATGACTGTGGAAGTTTTACAAAACGTGAATAAGAGCAAGCTGTCGGAAGTAACACCAGTAAAATACTGGTGTTATTTCCAGTTTCAGGTGATCCTTTAAAAAGAATGTTATGTCGAGCGTATCAAATAGAGAAGAAATTGAGTGAAATGAACTACTTGATAAGTACTCCAGACAGGAAGAAATCTGTGTCGTGCGAATATGCTTAAAAGGTATTTTGATCTGGAAGGTAAGCAAGTGAAGAAGGTGTTGATGATCACATTACAGAAGGAGAAAAATGTTCAGAGAATTCTGAATTGCACAGTCCTCAAAACAAATTGAACAATGATCAAGTTGTCAAAGATTGGGATAAATTATTGGGTTACTGTCCACAAAAAATCTAAATGACCTGAAAGTGTTATTGCTATCATATGGAAAGATATGCAGAAATGAACTGGGAAGTAGAAACCTAATTAGGCATAATGTATGTATAGAAAATGATGCTACGATTAAGCAATATCCTTTGTGGAATAATCCTTGAAAGTTGGCAGATTTCCAGAAGGAAGTGCATCCTCCAAGATGGCAAAAGTGAAGTGAGTTACAGTGACTGGAGCTCACTCGTGGTCATGGTGCTAAAGCCAATGGTACCCAATGGTTATGTGTGGACTACCACAAATTCAACTCTAATAGAAAGACTGATGCATATCCAATTCCACGGTTGGAGGACTGTGTCGAAGAAGTGGGACAAGCAACAGATATTTCTAAGTTAGACTTGTTCAAAAGCTACTGGCAAGTACCTCTGTCAGAGACAAAAAAGGTAATTTCGGCCTTGGTAACGTGAAATGGACAATATCAGGTCAAAGTCATGCTATTTGGTCGGTAAAAGGCTCCAGCCACGCTTTAGCGATTGACTAATAAGATCATTGCTGGGTTGCCCAATTGTATTGTGTATATTGATTACCTGGTGGTTTTTAGTCACTCATGGAAGGAACATTAATAGCATTTATCGGACTTGTGAATTTGCTAAAGCCCAAGTCACCTTCCTGGGCCATGTTATTGGACATGGAGAAATAGTCACACAAGATGAAAAAACGAAAGTAGTTGGGAAATTTCCCACACAGTCAACAAAAAAGCAGAACTACGCAAAGTTTAAACAGAGCGGGTGAGTTGACTTTACATCATTTTAAACTAGAACAGCATGTGATGAAATAGGAAACAGAAAGAAATCAAAAATATCCATTTTGATAGAGGAGATAAAGTGAGAGTGCAATTTCCAGTGATCGGTGAATCCTTAACAACAATATTTAATCGAACCGACCAAATCGAAAGAAGATTGGGTGAGCTGAGCTATTTTATAAGAACGCAAGAAAGACAGAAATGTTGCAGTGGACATCATTTGGGTATGCTCAAACAGTATTTTCGATTGGGAATGGGGATATATTACTGGACATAACACAGCGTGAAAAATCAGGTTCAGCACATTCTGAATTGGACATGCAACAATTTAAGTTGGGCAATGAGGAAGTTCTCAAAGCAATTGGAATAAATTATGGAGTTCTCTTCCAGAAGAAATGATCTTAAAGAGTTATTACAATAACATGGTTAGTAATGTGGGAATATTCTGGCAAATAGAACCGAATGTCACGTGATATAGGAAATGCTCCAATTAAGCAATATCCTTATCAACGTAACCTTCTAAAGTTTGTAAAGGGTCAAAACGAGAGTGCATGTATGCTCAAAGACAACACAATAGCAGTGATTTGCAGCGACTGGACGTCACCCATGTTAATAATGCCGGAGCCAGGTTATACCCAACGATTATGTGTGAACGATCGCAGTTACAAATTCTGATTTGTATCTGATTTCACGTTTGGAAGACTGCATTGATAAGGTGGGACAAGCAATTCATATTTCTACATTTGGCATACTCAAAGGTTAATGACAGGCATCATTATTTCAAAGAGCAAAGAACATTTTGGCTTTTGTAACACCGAATGGACTATGGCAATTAAACTCATGCTATTCGGTATTCGGTATGAACAATCTCCAAACGCATTTCCAATTCTAACCATTAATGTCATTTCTGGATTAGCCAAATGAGTGGTGTATATTGGCGATCTGGTGATATTTAGTCACACTTGGAATGAACATTTGCAGCATCTATCAAAATTGTTCGACCAACGTCAGGAGGCAGTCTTGGTGAAGGGCCAATTCTCGAAAAGATGATGCAGAGGAGCTTATGCTCGAAACGTCGACTCTCCTGCTCTTCTAATGCTGTCTGTCCGGTTGTGTTTTTCCAGCACCACATTATTTAACTCTGTTCTCCAGCATCACTTTCTTCCAGACCTAGTTATCTACCTGCCTGAGAGTGAGTTTTAAACAGTCCAAATCACACTCCTGTGACGTGTCATTGATCATTGATGATTGATCGATGTCTCCACGCGATATGAAGACAAAGATTACTGGAATGTTTCTGATACCATCGACGGAGAGGGAAGGACGATGATTCCTTGATTAACTGGGTTTTATTGCAAGTTCGGACTGCATTATAGCAGTGCAGTTGCTCCACTGACTAACTTATTGAACAAGTTCAGGATATTTCAAGAGTCAATGGACTCTTTAAAAGTTGTATTCAAGCTGGGCACAGTGTAAAGCACAACTAATTACTGAATGTTTCCCTCGGTGACGATGGATGCATGTGTTGTCTGTACCAGTGCTGTACTCTTTCAAGAAGACGTCGATAAATACCTAGTGAGGTTTTCGTCCTGAAATTTGGGTTCTCAGCAACAAAAACGGTCCACAGTTCAGCCAGAAATGTTGTGTTTAGTGCTGGCTTGACAACATTTAATAAATAATAATGTCAGCAATATGTCTGAGCATCTCTCCTTAAAACGTCTCGATCAATTTAAGGGCCGAAGTTCCAGACTGTTTCGATGGAGATATTTTTGCAGCCATACAAATCCAGGAAGATAAAGCATAATTACCGATGCGTTGTCACATCTCTGGTGATGAAAGATGAAGCTGTTCAGTGGAAAGTGTAATGGGGCAGAAATATACTGTAGGAAAGAATGTTTGAAGCTTGAAATCTGTGTAACGTACACTTTTTGTTGTGTACTGGCAGAGTTGGTCTAAGGGTTTCAAAAATGAAGCCTCCTTTTT
>NW_025211391.1:9686-11249 GCF_004010195.1 Chiloscyllium plagiosum
GCATAGAGTACAATAGGTCAGTGGGGAAGGAGATGAAGGTGATAGGTCAGGGAGGAGAGGGTGGAGTGGATCGGTGGAAAAGGAGCTGGGCAGGTCGGACAAGTCCGGACAGGTCAGGGGATCGAGTTGCTGGAGGTTAGAAGCTAGGATGAGGTGGGGGAAGGGGAAATGAGGAAACTGTTGAAATCCACATTGATGCCCTGGGGTTGAAGTGTTCCAAGGCGGAAGATGAGGCGTTCTTCCTCCAGGCGTCAGGTGGTGTGGGAGCGGCGGTGAAGGAGGCCCAGGACCTCCATGACCTCGGCAGAGTGGGAGGGGGAGTTGAAATGTTGGGCGACGGGGCGGTTTGGTTGATTGGTGTGGGTGTCCCAGAAATGATATTAGTGGATGTGCAAGTAAAACATTGATGGATGTGGAAGGCTTCTTTAGTGCCTTGGATAGAGGTGAGGGAGGAGGTGTGGGCGCAGGTTTTACAGTTCCTGCGGTGGCAGGGGAAAGTGCCAGGATGGGAGGGTGGGTTGTAGGGGTGTGTGGACCTGACCAGGTAGTCACAGAGGGAACAGTCTTTGCGGAAGGTGGAAATGGGTGGGGAGGGAAATATATCCCTGGTGGAGGGATCTGTTTGGAGGTGGCGGAAATGTCGGAGCATGATTTGGTTTATGCGAAGGTTGTTAGAGTGGAAGGTGAGCACCAGGGGCGTTCTGTCCTTGTTATGGTTGGAGGAGTGGGGTCTGAGGGCGGAGGTTCGGGATGTGGACAAGATGCGTTGGAGGGCATCTTTAACCACGTGGGAAGGGAAATTGCGGTCTCTAAAGAAGGAGGCCATCTGGTGGGTTCTGTGGTGGAACTGGTCCTCCTGGGAGCAGATCCACTGGAGGCGGAGGAATTGGGAAAACGGGATGGCATTTTTGCAAGAGGTAGGGTGGGAAGAGGTGTTATCCAGGTAGCTGTGGAAGTCGGTGAGTTTGTAAAAAATGTCAGTGGCAAGTCGGTCGTCATTAATGGAGATGGAGAGGTCCTGTTCTGCAGCTGTTTATCTTGATGGGGGAGGGAGCGGTGGGGTTGGCACATTGACGAGCAGGTGGATGTATTGTCACTGAACAGGGTCAGTGTCCAGAGGACTGTGATTGAAGGAATTTAATGAAATGCAGCACTTGTGTACAGTAAATTCACAGAATACTGCAGAGAATCGACGGATCTAGCGGTAACTGTGGAAAGAGAAACAGAGATGACATTTTGAGAGTGATATACTTGTGAACAAGCACTCGACTTTCTAGCGCACTGCATTGCCAGCGAAATTACAGCCAATGAAGTGTTTTTGAAGAAGATTCAGGTCTATTTGTTCATTCAAAAGTCAAAAAAGACAATGCTGCAAACACTCAGAGCTGGCACTGGACAGAGCAGACCGACCTTGAGGGTTTTTGCTGCTCTGATATACACCTGGGATAATGTGGCACCAGAAGGCCTCCTCACAGCGGAAGTGGCCAATTATGTAAGACTTAGGTGTGGGGGATATTTTCTCTTTCAGAGGGTAGCAAATCTGTGAAGTTGTTTTCAACAGAG
>NW_025211391.1:11993-13343 GCF_004010195.1 Chiloscyllium plagiosum
GAGGTTCCATTCCAACCATGCACCAACCAAAATATCCAGAGCCGTGGAATGCAAATGGCCACATGCTCGGGGGATTGAGAGTGACGGCTCCATGTCAAATAGTGCTGAAACAAAGTAACTGATTTAGAATGCTCTGAATGAAACCGAATGGAACTCTCCCTAAACTTTTTCCCAATTCACTCGGAAAATGATGCTGTTGCGTGCACGTGGGTTTACGTAATGAACAGTTTATTGTCAGTAACAGGGGTAGGGTGGGGCAGGATAGTGAGGTTTTCGTGGGGCTGAGATGTGATCTGGTCGAACGGGGAATTCAAACGCCCACAGAACAGAGAGCTGGTTGATCGAAGAAATCCCTCCCATCTTCTGTTTCAGTACCAACAAAAGAAATTGCGGGAAAATCTCAGCAGGTCTGGTAGAATCTTGGAAAGGAAAATAGAGTTAAGACTTCAACACCAGTGACACTTCTTTATCCATGTCCATCTCCCTCTGCCTTACGCACCCTTCCTTTTTATTGAATGTCTCAGTGACTTCCAACTTTATACTCAGATCCTCTTTTATTACTTCGTCTCCAAACATTTTCCCAGTCTCTAAACTTACATCAGAAGTGTTCCATCTCTCACCTCACCCAGTTATGACCGGAGGACTTCGAACTGAAAAAATAACTCTCTTTCTATTTCCTTAGATTCCGGATGGCCAGGGACCAGAAAGCATCGGTGGACAGTTAGAGCTTTCAGCCCATCTAGTCTGCCCGACCATTCGATCATGGCTGATATCTTTCCCAACCCAATTCTCCAGCCTTCTTTCTGTGACACTAAGCTCCCCTGAATTCCGGATCCCAGAGTGGGTCTGAATCCGCCCCAACCTTCTCCACATCTGCTGGCAGCTGATTCACTGCGTCTGTGTGTGATCGAACACAGTTTCAGTCCCACACAGCAAACCCGGTCTGTTCGGAGCAAAGCAATACCCGCTGCGGGACAGATATATGGGTCTCTGGCCCCAATTGTGTTTCTGCGAGGGAGTAGTTAGCTCCTTCACCACTCACGGCAAGGACTGGTGCTCCAAAATGTGGGGAGAAAGAAAATAGGTACAAAAGTTTGGACAGGTTAGGTCAAGGTTTATTGTCAGCATCAGTGGAGTCCCTTCTTCAGAGTCTGAGTTTGAATCGCACAGACCTGGATCCAATTCGCATTCAGGAAATAAAGATTTATTTATCTTCTTTTGGTTTATCTGAATGAAAACTATTTCCTGCTTCCACACAGCGCACAGACGCGGATCTGCCAGAACCAATCCAGTGATTGATCGCATCCAACTAGAAGGATCATTGCGGCAGATACACGAGACACCTGTCAC
>NW_025211391.1:15255-18494 GCF_004010195.1 Chiloscyllium plagiosum
CCAACGCCGAGATTCTGTACACTGCTCAACAATGATCTCTCCATCGCTTCTACTTTTAGTCTCTCGCTGTCACAGCAAGTCTTTTTTTAAATAATGAAGTGAGGCTGGAGACACTGCAGACTTGCCAGGAAATGTTGTGGGAATAACGCATCCATTGCGAGATGACAGCTCTCATTGTCTGCTGTCACCATTCATTAATTTTAGGCAAATTGCAATGACGTCATTGAAATCCTATAATTGGAGAGAAACTGCTTTTCTTCTGGTCGGTTAAGAATTCTAATTACAATTGTAAATGATCATGTTTTGAGTGACGAAATGTCACCTGACCTCAGACCTAAGTGACAGAGATATTACCTGGAGACTGTGAGCCCAGCTCTACACACTCTGGCCGGGATGGGAGAGGCGGGGTGGAGCGGATTGGGGGGGAGGCGGAGAAAGCCACGAAACAGGTATACTCTCAAACTGTCACCGAATTTCAGACTTTTCCAAGAGTAGGAATAGAAATTGAGGGATATTGACAGACAGAGAGTGGGAGAATGAAGAACAGAGTGAGATGGTACAGAGAGACAAAGGGAGACAAATAGATAAGCATACGAAGGTAGACACTGAAAACAGAAGCTCTCCATTCAACGTTGTTGCTCATGGACAGAAAGGACAAGATAAGGTAATGAGTAAGGCCAGCCTTTCACCAACTCAGGAGAACAGCAACAGCATTACAGCCGATATGACATGTTTCGTTTTACAGATGAAGTTTGTCAACTAATTAGAGATTATGATATGTATGCTGATTCGTGAAGTGAAACTGGCAATTACCCAGGAATTAAAATAATAAAATGCACAAGTAACCTGATTCTGTCGATATGAAACATTAAATCTCTTTGACTCCACGGGTGCTGTCAGGCCGGCTGAATTTGTCTGTCAATTCAGCCGGTGTTTTGTTTTCTCTCTCCTTCACAGAAAGAGCGGGAGCAGCAGAGGAAGTGACGGCAAGCATGACAAAACTCCATCAATTGCCAGCACCATACAACATTCCCTGCTTTGGGAAGGCTGTCAACAATATCACCGGTCAGAGCAAATTCCCATTGCCACAGCAGTAAGAGTACTGAATCCTTACCACTAGACTTCCAGGGAAATTGAAATATGGTGCTGTATGTTTCCATAATGAATCCCCTTTTATTTTTTCATTTGTGATCATTTTAGCTGCACATCAATTTCCTTTTTTCTTCCATTCCATTCAGCGTGGAAAAGGCCTTTCCGCCTATCTGCATTGTGGGAGACCGGATATTCATCTACTCTAGTCCCAGTTTCCAGCATGAAGCACTTAACCTTGCATGTTCTGATGTTTCCAGGGTAACTTTCAATGAGATACTCCCTGTGTTTTAAATGACACAATCATAGGACTGAACTTTGACGTGGTCACACTGTATAGTAATCGCCCTGAGGAAATCATCCTCATTTTCATCCACACAGGTGGACAGACAGACAAATCCCGAGAGCAGGAGAGATGTCAGGATGAGACCAGTTTAACGTGCTTCACATCTGCCAGATTCTCCGACCACCTCACCGCAGCATGTCAAAGATTTCTGCAGCACAGAAAATGCACTTCAGCTGAACAAGTTTGCACCAGTCGAACACAATTCCCTGACTGTTCTCGTCTAATTTTCCAACAGTTGGCTCACAGCTTCAAACGCAGTTGGTGGTAGAAGTGTACACCTCAATGCGTCTCAAATCTCTCTAGAAATTTCTGCTTGCTGCACCCTGACAGGGAGTGGGTTGCAGATTCCCACCATGCCCAATTTGCCCGTTTTTGTTTTTAAGCTGACTATTCCAGTCGAAGTCAGGGAGCAATTTCCCTTGCAATTATTGGCATTTCTCCATCACCATCATTAGGATTCGAGGCTGCATGGTTAAAGCCATAGGAATTTCAATTCCGTTGCCTTAACCACGCATCCAGAACGACAGGACGACACTGTGCAATTCACTTTCCAGGTCTCTTTCCTAGTGATGTTGAGTAAGAGTAAATCATTATTGGGTTTGTTTGAATCCAATCATTTCGCAGATTCCAAACGTGTATAACTTCGGTGCATGGTGAGGCTGGCTGCATCATCCTGACGGATGGAATGGGCATTCAGTTAAAATAAAAACAGAACTTGCAAGAAAACCTCAGCAGGCCTAGCAGCATTTCTGGAGAGACATTAAGAGGCAATGTTTCAGAACGTCATCAGCGCTATGTTTTCTCCCACAGGTACTCCCAAATTGGCTTGTTTCTGCAGCAGTTCTTTTTGGTTTCAGATTCCCACATGTCACAGTTCTTGACATTAATCTTGTCAGCAATGCGGAAATGTCATTGTGGTTAGTCACATGATAGTGTTTCCATTTGGAGAATACCTGTTGACCTCATTAGAAACCGAAACAGTGCAGCAAAGCAAACAGATGCATTCAGGGCAGTAATCGCTGTCGCCCTGGGGGCTCTTGAATCAGCTATCTTTCATTCAGCAGACTAATGCGCTGACACGTGCAATCCAGCACATCACACAATCCTCCAAAGTAGGCGGTTACTGAATCTCAACTTCAGTCTGCCTTCCCAGAATGACAACTGTCCTCTATCAGATGTATTTGTCCAACATAAAGCCTGGACGCTCAATATGGAGACCCAGGAACAGTCTGATCCTACTCACTGCAGGCGTACCCATGTCACTGGGAAGCCTCTCTCCCACAATCGGGACAGTCTGGGTTCCAGCCTCTCAGTGTTTGTCTGGCCCGAGCTATTTCAATGTCCTGGTGTCCTCATATACAAAAACGAGAAATCTTTCAATGTCTCAGATCAGTTCATGTCCCGAGAACATCAGAGTTAATGTCCCGTCCCCTTAAAGAGGGGGAAGCTGTCTTGACTGTTCCGACAGTTCACCCTTGCACATTGCCCTCCGATTCCACTTCCCAAAACGTTTCTGAAGATCCACAAAGCTGGAGACTGGTTTCCATGTTGTGCCTCCTTAACATTGTTCCGCTCTCAAATGTCAATAGTTCCCCAAAATCTCTTCACTATCCTCTGTCTTTCACCATGTCCAGGGATGAGAATTCCCTTTATGAGGAGAGAGTCCAGAGGCTGGTAAGTTTCACTTTGGAGCGAAGAAGGTGAACCAGAGATTTCCTGAGCCTGTTTATAATGATGTGGGAGGGAGTGGTGGAGATGGGCCCTTTGACGAACAGGAAGAAAACTTGCCACCGCCCAGGGTCAG
>NW_025211391.1:20464-23000 GCF_004010195.1 Chiloscyllium plagiosum
TGTTTTCAGGACAGCATGCAAATACTGTGCCAGCTACTGATCCATTCTGGTCAGAAGCGAATCAGTGAAGAACAGAAATGGCCCATTCAGCCCCTTGAGCCTAATCTGTTCATCATTCAAAATTATGGTTCTGGATCAGTGGTGCTGGAAGAGCACAGCAATTCAGGCAGCATCCGAGGAGCTTCGAAATCGACGTTTCGGGCAAATTACCTCATTCAAAATTATGGCTCAGGTCAATGACCTTCTTTTCTAGAAAACACTTCACTTGTTGGCCTCATACCTTGCGTAAAGGCACACGATCGTTATTTAGGAGGACCATTATTTCAGCTCCAGACCATCACTGTAACAGTTTCTCAGCTCTGTGTCTTGTGACCAACTGTGTTCAATGATGTGCAGCAAGCCGTGAATGACAGCCAGGATTGGGTTGACCAGTAGGAAGTAATGATCAAGGCACAGAATCGTCAAATGATCACTTTCTGCAATAATGGACAACGTTACCACCTTCCTTTCTCATTCAATAGCGTGACCATCTCAGATTTACCTGAGCCTGATTCAAACTCAGCCACCACTCATCAGGTGAGCATATGGAGATAAAAGGAAGTGCACAGACTCAGAGGAACAGTGATTTCTAGTGGTACCAGATTTTAAAATTGCTAAGATGATGTCTATCCGAATCTGTATATTCTTGTGCTCTCATTTGTAGAACCCAATGTCACTCTCCCTTTGCCATCTGACTCATGATGAAAGTGAAGATTTGTGGCTGGTCTTATCTCTGCATATGTACATCCTTGTGGGAAATAAGATGAATTTGATTGTTCAGTCAGTTCAGATGTAAAAACTGAATTGAGCCTGTTTCTTTATTTCAAACTGTGAGCAATGCCTTTATAAAACAGTTACTTTGAAAAATCACTGATTATCTTGAAAGAGATAAGATTAAGCCATGCAGCCTTAAGGAAGTCTGACAGAAATTCAACTGAAACTTTTGAAACCAATTAATTTAAACTATATAGCATGAATCAGTAAAGTTTGGTTAAAATAAACAAAGAAATCAGTATAGGCAGAAGAATTAGATACAAACAATAAATATGGGCAGATCTGCGGGTGGCATGGTGGCTCAATGGTTAGCACTGCTGCCTCACAGGACCTGAGTTCGATTCCAGCCTCGGGCGACTGTCTGTGTGGAATTTGCACATTCTCCCCATGTCTGTGTGGGTTTCGACCAGGTGTTGCTTTTTCCTCCCACAATCCAAAGATGTGCAGGTGAATTGTCCATGCTAAATTGCCCATAGTGTTCAGGGACGTGTGGGTTGGATGTGTTAGTTAGGGATGAATATAAAAAAAAAGGATAGGGGAATGGGTCTGTGTGGGTTAATCTTTGGAGAGTCAATGTGGACTTGTTGGACCAAAGGGCCTATTTGCACATTGTAGGTATTCTAATTCTATCCTATTTCTGTTGTAAAATGTTGAAGAGTGTTTTATAACTGTGAAAACTAACTTTCCTTATCTTATGTGTAACAGACTTAGGAGAATCAAGTGACTTCTTATCTGAGGTTCTGGAAGTACTGAACTGTTGGTGTTTTTTCTCATTCTGTGTCTGGATTTGTTGTTGATGAACTGATGACTGTGATTCATTAATAATGCCAATACTACTACAACATGAGGCTATCAGCATTTCCTTTGCTGTATTTCTGTAAGTCTTGAGATTTACATATATTTGGGACCCAGTCTTTGTCCCTTCCACTTACTAAATGTTCTTTTCCACTGAAAATCTTCTTGTATGTTCATAATGAGCTGACACCATCCGCCCCTTCTTCAATCGCCTGTTCAAGTCTGTCCTGGTAGAACTTTGTCAACCGGAATAACTGGTCACGTTTACACTCTTTCTGATCAGTTGGCTTTAATTCCTCTTATACTGAGTATACATGTAACCACATTATTGAGCACAGTCTTCAAACCTGTACAATCTGCCTTTCCCTATTCTTCAAAATTGACTACATCTGTCAAACGTGACTTACCTTCATCTTACCTATGATAGCCACCTCTGATCACCCCGCCCGTTATTAAATGACCTTGAAATATACATTCCAGAGTTTCCTTACAAAGAATCCTCTTTGACCAACTCCAGTTGTCAGGTTACTTTGATTTGGCGGTGCAGGAGGCCCAGGACTTGCATGCTCTTGGGAGAGTGGGAGGGGGAGTTGAAGTGTTCGGCCACGGGGTGTCAGAGTTGTTTGGTACGTGTGTCACTGAGATATTCTGTGAAATGGTCCATGAGTTGGCGTCCTGTCGCCCAGATGTAGAGGAGACTACGTCGAGAGCAATGGGCACAGTAGATGTGATGTGTAGATATGGAGGAAAATCTCTGACTTGAATGGAGCTGAGGAGGGAGGTGTGGGCAAACATTTTACACCTCTTGCGGTAGCAAGGGAGGGTGGACGGTGGGTTGTTGGGAGGGTGGCATGGATCTAACAAGGGAGTCACAGAGGGAATGATCTCTCCTGAATGCAGA
This sequence comes from Chiloscyllium plagiosum, assembly GCF_004010195.1. Taxonomy (NCBI): domain Eukaryota; kingdom Metazoa; phylum Chordata; class Chondrichthyes; order Orectolobiformes; family Hemiscylliidae; genus Chiloscyllium; species Chiloscyllium plagiosum. The sequence continues at coordinate 22,974 of NW_025211391.1, forward strand.
TGGGTCGGTAGGGAAATATATCTCTGA
>NW_025211392.1:0-630 GCF_004010195.1 Chiloscyllium plagiosum
AACTCCCACTAACATCCCTTGCCACCCACCCCCTTTTCAAACACTATTCCAGGCTCTACAAGCACTCTCAATTCTCCTAACTTCCTCCTTGCTCCTGAGCTAATGGCTATGATAGCACTCTTAAGCTACCCATTTGGCAGAGTCCTCAAATTTATTTTTGAATCCCTGACAGCCCTTAGATCACACTCCATGACCCAATCGTTCTTGCTCCAGGACTCCACAATCTTACTTTGTCACTTACTGGGACATTGGCACACAAACTTCAGCAAGGCATTTGATAAGGTTCCCCATGGTAGGCTCATTCAGAAGGTCAGGAGGAATGGGATACAGGGGAACTTAGCTGTCTCGCTACAGAATTGGCTGGCCAACAGAAGACAGCGAGTGGTAGTAGACGGAAAATATTCTGCCTGGAAGTCTGTGGTGAGTGGTGTTCCACAGGGCTCTGTCCTTGAGCCTCTACTGTTTGTAATTTTTATTAATGACTTGGATGAGGGGATTGAAGGATGGGTCAGCAAGTTTGCAGACGACACAAAGGTTGGAGGTGTCGTTCACAGTATAGAGGGCTGTTGTAGGCTGCAGCGCGACATTGACAGGATGCAGAGATGGGCTGAGAGGTGACAGATGGAGTTC
>NW_025211392.1:12374-16301 GCF_004010195.1 Chiloscyllium plagiosum
AATGTCTTCTTCCTAGTCTGATTGGACAGGGCCAAGAGAATGGTTGGGTTACTCAGTTTCTTGTTTGATGTGCTGACGAATGTGACAATGCTGAAGCTTTAAGCGGTTCTTTTGTCCTGGATTATTTTAACAAAGTGTTTGAAGAAGAAGTGACAAGCTGGCTGGTTAATACCACTTGAGTAATGAGCTCGGGAGGCCTTAGGCTTATTTTAAAGCAACCTAAATTGGTGTGGTCAGCTGTCTCAGATTCAGATTACTGGTTTCTTCGTGTCATATGAAGCTATTGGGATGTCAAGACAGTCTCCTGGATTTACTCTCTCTGAAGAGTTCTCTATGTTGAAAGTTCCCTTCCTTTATTGCATCACTAGAGGTGACATTCTGTAAGTGAATGTTCCTTTTTGCCAAGAGGTCTGATTATGGGATGTTACTATGTTGGAAGTTTGAAATAGCAAATATAATGTACTATGCTGTTAAGGTGTCCAATAGAGTTAAATTATTCTAATTTCTCCTGTCTTTGTTTGCATTTTAACTCCAGTGATTTGTTTCTTAACATCGAGTAGTTTGAAGAGTAACAGCGCATCTGGAACAGGCAGTATACGTTCGCCATTAAAATTAGGAAATTTTAGGGTTAAGGCTAACTCGTTATAATACATTTGAAGCGCGCTCTCCTGGTCTATAAAACGAGGCTCGGTGTCTTCCTATGATTAAACTATCTCTCTTCTTCTCCAATTGTTTTGTTCGGCTGAATGATGGAACCATATTACTGTGAAGTGAGCTTGTTTTGCTGAATGAGCACCTGCTTTTATTGAGGAAGTGAGCAGGGTCGAGTCGTGCTTTTACATACATGTAACCGACATTTTAACAGCACAAGCCGGAATGCTGTCCAGGTAATAATGCACATGGAGAGAATTGCTTCTAAGGAGGGGACAAATTTTTCTGAATATTGTGTCATCTGAGTGAACATCCCCACTTCCGATCTTATGATGGGAGAAGATATTTTTGAAGCAGCTGAAGATTTTTGTGCCGAGGAAGCTACCCCAACTATCTCCTGCCCAGATGTCCCGGAACACAGTTGAATGAGAGCCAGTAACGACGAAAATCTTTCTCCGTGCTTTAAATCACTCCAATCAATGGGCAGTTTTCAACTGATTCCCATTAAGTACAATTTTGCTCAGATTCCTTGATATCACATTTAGTTGAATACTGTCTTGATGATAGAGACATTTACTCTTATCCGAGTCATGTGTTCAAATATTGTGTTCATATCAGTAGGTCATGGTGTAGGAGCAGGGAATATTTTCTACACAAAGAGCCCAGTGAATGTCAGAAATTCTCTGCTCAAGGGAATTAGGAAGCTTGAGCACTGAAAGTATTTATTGGGAAGGCAGATGGATTTTGACCTGTCAGAGAGTTGTGTGCTTTGAAAAATTGGACATTAAAGTGCATTTGACTCTGAGAAAATTTAATCAGCCATGATTGTATTGATAAGCAAGGCGAGATTGGGAAGGGAGAACCACCGGCCCATGTTTCTGATATTCTCATATTCTGTTCTTGGAAAGTTAGTGCTTGTTATTTTCCGAGAAGTTATGTTATTGAATGTTGCAGTTAGGGACACCAGATGATATGGTGAGCCAACTAAGGGGGAGTATGGGGCCTGTATTAACAACGAAATTGTGTCTATAACAGGCCAACAAATAAAGCACACGTTGAAGAGAGAGCAAGCTTTGTGAAGAGAGATGAGGAGTCCCTTTCATTCCCAGCCGAGGTTTTCCACTTACATTTTTCAAACTACCCAAAACCATGTGTGACTTGAAGGACTGATTGGTCTCTTCTGTTTCTGTGCATCACGTTATAGGAGTAAGCCGGATGGAACTGCACTTTCTAGTAGATTTGTGGGGCTGACTGGACCATAGCAACGTAGGATTGAGGAGCAGAAGTGGGTTATTAACATTTGCAGCTATCTCAACCAAGCTCCCCTTGGCTAATTAGTTTGCTGTCTCAGCCCCACTTATTTGACTGTATACCTTTATCAGTGACGCACTTAACTGTAAAATATTAACTCACCCAGATTCGAATAAATGTAGCCAGAGTGACTACACACTTCTAGTGAAGCGAAACTACATTCAGATGGCACTTTTAGATTTTTCCTGATCGCTCTTACAGATTCATGGAGTCATGCAGCATGGAAAACTGCCCACACTGATCACACATCCAAATTTGGTCGAGTCAGATTTGCCAGCATTTGATTGATATACCTCGAAGTCCTAATTATTCCTACTCCCATCCCTCTGCCAGCCTCCACCACTTCCTCTAGCAGTTAATTCCATAAAGACACCACCCTCCGCATGAAAAGTTGGCTCTAATTTCCTTTTAAACTCATTCCCCTCTCACCTTAAACCTCCGCAATCTTTTCTTGAACTTCCTGATCCTAGGAAAACTACCCTAGCTATTGTGACTATGAATACCCATATGATTTTATAAACATCTGTAAGGCGATCCCTCGGCCTCTCACATTCCGAGGAAAATACAATCTGCGTATTCAGCTATAGTTCAAACCTTGCAGCGCACTTGTAAATCTTAAATTCACCTTCTCAAGTTTAACGACACGCTTCCTATAGTTGGAAAATGTGATGCTGGAAGTACACAGCAGGCCAGGCAGCATCCGAGGAGCAGGAGAATTTACGTTTCGGGTATAAGCCCTTCTTCAGGAATGAGGCTGGTGTGCCAAGTAGGCTCACCACGAGGAGGTTGAACAGTTCATTCATTTTACTAACACCTTCCACCCCGACCTCAAATTTAACTGGACCGTCTCAGACTCCTCCCTCCCCTTCCTAGATCTCTCCATTTCTATTTCGGGCGACCAACTCAACAGAGACATTTTCGACAAACCGACCGACTCCCACAGCTATCTAAATTACACCTCCTCCCGCCCTAACCCCCTGTAAAAACGCCACCCATATTCCCAATTCTTTCGCCTCTGCCGCATTCGCTCCCAGGAAGACCGATCCCACTACTGAACAACCTAAATGGCCTCCTTCTTCAAAGACCGCAATTTCCCCTCCGACGTGGGCGACGATGCTCTCCACTGCATGTCCTCCACTTCCCGCACCTCCGCTCTTGAACACATCCACTCCAATTGCCACCAGGACAGAACCCCACTGGTCCTCCCCTTCCAGACCACCAACCTCCAGAAATATCGTATCATCCTCCGTCATTTCTGCCACCTCCAAACAGACCCCACCACCAGGGATATATTTCCCTCCCCACCCCTATCAGCGTTCCGGAGAGACCACTCCCTCCGCAACTCACTCGTGAGGTCCACAGCCCCCAACAACCCAACCTCCACTCCCAGCACCTTCCCCTGCAACCGCAAGAAGTGCAAACCTTGCGCCCACACGTCGCCCCTCAGCTCCCTCCAAGGCCCCAATGGATCCTTCCATATCCATCATAAATTCACCTGCTCGTCCACACACATCGTTTAATCTACCCGCTGCGCCTGATGTGGCCTCCTCTACATTGGGGAGATAGGCCGCCTACTTGCGGAACGTTTCAGGTCACACCTTGGGCCACCGCATCAGCCAACCCAACCGCCCCGTGGCTGAACACTTGAACTCCCCCTCCCACTCCACCAAAGACATGCAGGCACTTGGCCTGCTCCATCGCCAGACCCTGGGCACATAACGCCTGGAGGAAGAGCGCCTCATCTTCCACATAGGAACACTCCAACCACACGGGATGAGTGTAGGTTTCTCCAGCTTCCTCATTTCCCCTCCCACCCAAATTATCTCAGTCCCAACCCCTGGATTCAGCACCGCCCTCTTGACCTGCAATCTTCTTTCCGATCTCTCCGCCCCCACCCCAGTCTGACCTATCACCCTCACCTTGACCTCTTTCTACCTATCACATTTCCGACGCCCCTCCCCCCAG
>NW_025211392.1:21563-23000 GCF_004010195.1 Chiloscyllium plagiosum
AAGCTAGTGCTTCCAAATAAACCTTTTGGGCGAGAACCTGGTGTGTGATTTTTAACTTTTTGTAGATGTACGTTGTTAGGTTAGTGCAGTGTTTCTGTGGATGGGTGTCAATAAGTGCTGAAGGATGTATCTGTATTTGTGGGGTGTCTCTGGTCGTACGGTCACTGGGGATGTGCCAATATGGCAGGTAGTTCCTGAGCATGTGCGAATATTTGATAGGAATTTCGTGGAAGTTTACTATCTTGTTGGAAAGGAGCTCCTGGGAATTTATTTTTCTTTGCCTTGCCCCTCTAGACCTCTGACATTGCAAAGAAGTTCACGATCATGACACACAAGCATTTTCAAATTGCTGCTTTAAAATGGTAATGCCTTGTTAAAGAAATATGGAATGATATCCATTCTTTTCCATTTCAAAAGGACAATCTTGAAGGACCGAGGCTTCTTCCGTTACCTGCATACTGCCATTATTGTCAGTGGAACCATGTTAGTATTTGGTGGGAATACTCACAATGACACTTCAATGAGCCATGGAGCTAAGTGCTTCTCTTCGGACTTCATGGCTTATGACTTGGGTGAGCTGCTGGATACTTTATATTTTATATTATGTATTATGATTCATTAGTAATGTTCCTGAACTTGCATTTTAACTAACTGGCGCTCTTGTTGCAACAATGTTCCAGTTTTATGTTGGTCTTTGGGCAAGCACTTTTTGTTTTGTTTACTTTCAGTTCACACACAGCACCTCATATCTTATTAATGTCTTGAACCTCTACTTATTTCTAAAGATAAATAATTTTCCTGTTACTTTGATGAGCATAGATTAGAAATAGAATCTGGGACATTCCAGTTCAATGTCGGAGTCACCCGGTGAGCCATTGTGGCTAGCTTTTTAAGTCATTGTTTGAAACCTTCGAACTGATTGTAAAACTTACTTTTCTGAACAAAACAACATACGTTTCTTAGTGACCAGTGCAAATGTTAAAATGATTTCAATAGTTATATCAGTAACCAGGTGTTACAGTTTCAAGATTGTCAGCAAGAGATAAGAAACGTCTTCACTCAGATTTGTTGGAATTTGGAATGCACTGCCTAGAAGAATGGTGGAGGCAAATTCTGTATGAGCTTTCAAAAGAGAGCTAAATATGTATTGGCAGTGATTAATTTAGAAACATAGGAAATAGGCGTAAGAGTTCAGTCCTTCAAACCTGCAACACGATCCAATAAGACCATGGCAGATCATGCAATCTCAGTATCCCATTCCCACAGGCCACATCCAGCTCCCTCTTGAATATATATAATGAGCTGGCCCCATCAGCTTTCAGTAGAAGAGAATCCCATATGAGTGAAAAAAATTCTTCACCATCTCAGTCCTGAATAGCTTGCCTTTTATTCTTAGACTGTGATCCCTTGTTTTAGATTTCCCCAACCCTGGGGACA
>NW_025211393.1:0-3747 GCF_004010195.1 Chiloscyllium plagiosum
TTGCTTAGTAACATATTAAAATGGCTAGAAGATAGGCTGGCTGGTAGAACAGAGTATGCATAAACTAATTATTTTCAGATCAGCAAGATGTGATTCGTGGATTTGCACTGGGCCCTCAACAGCTTATAATTCATATCAATGACTGAGACAAGGGATTCGCAGACATGAAAGCCAAATTCACAGATGACATAGATAGTTAGACATATCTATCACTTTGGACCCTTGTTGAGTCACATGCTAAAATTTGGTAAATGGAATATAATGTGAGAAAACATGACGAGTTCATTTTGGAAGGAAGAATAAAAAAGTAGAGTATAATTTTAAATGGAGGACAACTGCAGAATTTTGAGGTGCACGAGTCCATACTACTGCATGAATTGCAGCAAGTGATTCACAAGACTAATGGAATGCTATCCAATATTACAAGAAGAATCGAACATTAATAAAGTCAAGATGTCACATTTCAGGTCTAAAAGACACTGGGGAGAACACATCCTCGTATACCTTCCTCAGTTTCCTTATTTAAGAAAAAATGTAAATGCGTTGGAGGTGGCTCAGAGAGGTTTATTGATCTATACTTGGAATGAGCAGATTGTCTTGTAATGAACAATTAAACAGGCTGAGCTTGCTTTTCCCTAGTATTTAGAAATACGGAAGATGATTTGATTGAAGTTTAGGATCTTGAATGATCTTAAGTTGAACGTAGAAAGGACATTTATTCTTGTGATTCCAGAATCGGGCACAGTGTTTTAAAATTGGCAATCATCCTTTTAGGGACAATATGAGGAGTAAATCTGTCTCTAAGGATTGTACAACTCTGGAAATCTCTGCCATTGAATATTTTTAAGGCAGAGGTAGATTGGTTCCTTTGCTTTATTAGATTCTAAGGTTTTGAGTAGGTAGGAATATGGAATTTGGAATAGCAACAGATCAACCGCGATCTTGTTGAATGGTGGAGCAGACTTGAAGCGTGACATGGCCGATTTCTACTCCGAATATGATTGCATGTATGGACATTCCTCTAACTGGGTCACGTAGGGATTCTGTATTAGGAGCAGGGAGATTTAGCCAATTTAGTGTGCCTTGCAATAGAACATTGCGTGTGTACTTATACTGGACATGTACCTGTAAACGGACTGGAATAGTGGCAGCCCAACACAGTCTTCAAGGGCAACTAGGATGGAATAAAATGCTGGCCCAGCCAGTGTGCCCATATTCTGTTGGTGAATATATAAAAGGAAGGTGATGAAAGGGAGTTAGGGATAAGAGAGAAAAAAGTGCTATTGCTTTTCTAGGTTGGAGAGTCTCCAAGAATTAATTTTGACTCTGCTACAGGAAAATAAGCTATTTATTTGGTGAATATCAGTAAATAACAAAGGTTTGCTCTATCCCAAACATTTACAATAGTACATTAGCTATAGGGAATTATAAGGAGAGGTTGGACAAGCTAGGATGTGTTTCTTTAGAGCATAGGAGACTGAGGGGAAATCTTATAGACAAGTATAAGGTCAAGAGAGGCATGGATAGGGTGAATGCACTCGGTTTTTCCCATGGACGTGGAATTGCAGACTAAAGGGCATCAGTTTTAAGGTTAGAAGACAAAGAATAAATGGGAACCTGAGGGGCAGTTTTTTTAAAAAATATACAGAGTAGCACATATATGGAATGAGCTGGCAGCAGCAGGTTGAAGTGGTACATTAACAACATTTAAAAGGCATTTGGACAAATACATAGATAGGAAAGCTTTGTAAGGATATGGGTCAAGTGGAGGGAAATGGGATTAGTGTAGTTGGACATTTTGGTTGGCATGGACCAGTTTGGGCCAAAGGACCTGAATACCTTGCAGTTGGACTCTGACTCTAACACTGCTGACAAGGTAATAAAACATTAAAACCATAAGAATACGTAAGTAATTAATTATAACATTAAATATGGTAGGATAGGTGATATGTCTCAGTTGCAACATGAACTCCAGAATGCCAATTTGATTCAAGGTAAGTACATCTGTGGTAAATGTTTGAGTAGGAAGCTGAACTGTCACTGACACATCAAGGAAGGTAAATGATACCTGGATTCTTTGTACATGGGGGCAGTCATACAGTTCAATTTAGTGCCTTCTGATTTGTTCCATGTTCATGGACGGGAGGGTATGATAGAGAGTATGAGAAAAGCATGACAACCTGAAGGACAGAAGCATCAGCCTTTGCAATTGTTCAATAGGTCTACAGTTCTTTGAGCTTGTCTAGGAGACAGCAAAGGCAGCAGATGATGAGCTACCCAACAATGGCACCATAGTACAGCAAACCATTCAAATATGTGGAATAAGTAGTGGCTGGAGGGGACAGCATAGTCAGAAAGATTGGGACAGCTCTCCACAAAGAATGAGAATCCAGATGACTCCACTGCCTAACTGATACTAAGGTTCAGGATAACTGTTCCAAAGCTGGAGAACTGCAATGGGAGAAAGAGGATTCAGTAACTGATCTGTCCAAGTACCAACAACATAGGCAGGGCAAGGAAAGAAATTCTGCACAGAATTCTTCACATTTCCTACATTACACAGTACTTCATTGCCTCAAAAGTGCTTTACAACTTTCAATGTTTGTGAAATACACCAGCCTTAGCTCCCCATCTCTCCTAATGACATGGCTTCCTGACTAGCAAAGTATTCTATGGATCTCTAGCACCCCCTGGTACTTCACCCAACTTAGACGAAGATGCATATGATCACAGAAGAAGCAGTCAATCATCACAGATACAGATGGGAAGAGGTTGCATTAGGGAACAGTACACAAGGATACAAAACAAAGAACAAAAAGCAGTACAGCACAGAACAGGCCTTCAACAAAGCAAACCTGCACAGCCACATGATGACTCTCTAAACCAAAAACCTTTTGCCTCTAGGTGGCCCATATCCCTGTATTCCCTGCCTTTTCACGTATCTGTCAAGATGCCTCCTGAATAATGCAATTCTGTCAGCTTCTACCATCTCTTTTGGCAGTGCATTCTTACCACCCTCTGTACAAAAACAAAAAAAAAACTTGCCTCTCCTTTAAACTTTACTTCTTGTACCTTAAACCCATGTCTCCTAGTAATTGGCATTATCCTAGGAAAAGGACCCTGACTATCCGTCTATCTGAATTTTGTAAACTTCTATCAGGTCACTTCTGAGCCTCCAATGTTCAAGTGAAAAAAGTAAATTTGTTCAATGTATCTCATAGCTAATACCTTGTAAACCTTTTCTGTACCCTCTCCAAGGCCACCATATCCTTCTGGTAGTGTTGTCATCAGAACTACACACAATGTTCCAAGGTGGGCCCATTTCAAGTTTTATACAGCTGCAACATGACTTGTGAATTTTTATACTCTGTGCCCCTACCAATGAATGCAAACATATCCACCAGTGTTGTCGTATTCAGGGAACGGTGGACCTGTATGCCTAGATCACTGTGTTCATGATTTACCATTTACTGTATAAGTCTTTCTTACATTAGATCTTCCACTACCCAACATTTGTCCAGATAAAATTCCATCTACCATTTCTCCACTCAAGTCTCCTATCTATATCCTGCTGTATCCTCCAAATCCTCCTCATTATCTGCAGCTCCTCCAAATTTTTGTGATGTCTGCAAGCCTCCTAATCAGACCACCCTACCTTCTCCTCCAAGTCATTTGTATGTATTACAAACAGGGGTCCCAGCACAACGCCACTCGTCACAGATCTCCAGTCAGAAAAACATCCTTCCA
>NW_025211393.1:22284-23000 GCF_004010195.1 Chiloscyllium plagiosum
GGGGGCGGTGTGGAGGACAATGCTGCAGTAAGCCCTAAGATCCCTCCAATCTGATAATGCCGTCCTGTGCCCATTATCCAGGAAGCTTTCACAATGCCTACAGTCTGGAATGCTGGTATATACAGGCACCTTCAATCCCTTTGGTCCACAAGGGGAAGGTTCGTCTCTGACAGGGGCTACCCTCCTCAACTCCTGATAACTGATATCTGTCAGGAACTCACAGACTGATGTGAAGGTGAAATTCAGTGATATCCATATTTCCACATGGGTCATTGTAGAACCAACCATCAGAAAAATGAGATTCAGATGCCTGGACGGATTGGGCAGTACAATGCAGAGAGTCCTACATCATTTACTGCACACCTCCACAGCCTGGCTTGACAAAGGGACAATGTATTGGAAGTCGACAAGAGACAGGAACAGGAAGTCTCCTTGGAGGAAGAAGCTGACACAGGAAGCTGAGATGGCCTAGGAGGCCTAAAGGCTTGTGATTCAATGGGTCAGAAAGGCATGTGAAAACATCAGAGCCAGCTGTTTCTAGCGGGGGAGCTGAGCTACAAAACAGATTTCTTTTACTGTTCTTTTTTTTTGTTGTGGAAGCACTGACTGGAAGGCCACTACGTCCTTTATTCAACCCATCTTGTTGACTGAGAAGCATTTCAATTTGCACTATTATTTGCAATAAAAGCAGTTCATCTTCTATCTGCTTGAGATGT
>NW_025211394.1:0-1682 GCF_004010195.1 Chiloscyllium plagiosum
TGTTTCTGATTTCTAACATCCGCAGTTCTTTTGGTTTGTGTGGAAATTGGGTCTGCATTCTCTAGAGTTTTGAAGAACGAGAGGTGATCCCATTGAAACATATAAAATTCTGATTGGGTGTGACATAAATAGGATGTTTCCCTTGACTGGTTAATCTAGAACTAGGGGGCAAAATCTCAGGATAAGGGCAATTACATTTCGGACTGCAGTAAGGAGGAATTTGTTCACTTAGAGGATAGTGAATCTTTTAAATTTTCTATCCCAGAGGATTGTGAAAGCTTAATCATTGAACAGATTCAAGACAAAAATTGATAGATTTCTGGGAATTTATAATATTAAGAGATATGGAGGTAATGTGAAAATTGCATTGAGGAGATGAATAGCAATAACCTAGAATGGTGGAATAGGTTCAATGTACTAAGTGGCCTACTCCCGAATCAGTGTTTATAAGAGAGAGAAAAAAGTCCAAAATCTACATTACTTCAATCTGTTTTGATATCTCTTATCACTGTACTTTCTCTGGATTTCAATAGCCCAATCCTACAGGTCCTCCATCACATTTCAAAAGGCATATGTCTTGTTCTAATGGTGTTAAGGTTAACTGGTTTATAAATACCTGGAACTCAACTATTCGTCACCTAAGACCATCAATACTTTCCCAATTTCTGGGGTGAGGATCATTTTAAAAAATTCATTCATGTGATGTGCTGTCTTTAACTGGACCAGTATTTATTGTCCGTCCTTAGTGCTACAGTGGGCGCACAGAGTGGGGAGCCAGAAGGTAAGCGGAGACCAGTTTAAATAAACGTTTTTCTTTTCGCAGTCTGTGTTTTTTTTCAACTAGGAGTGGGAACCCGGAAGTCGTCAACAGAGGCTTCTGGGAAGGTAAGAAGTTTGAGTGGAGAAGGAACCCTCCTTCCTCCTCTAACCTAAAAAAAAGGGCTCAGTCGGCTGAACAGGTAAGCTACTTAGTGTTCTTGTTTTGGAGACTAAGTGTAGAGTTATGGCAGCACAGGCAGTGGAATGTTCCTCCTGCAGGATGTTTGAGGTAGGGGTGACCACCGATGCCCCTGCCGACTTCACCTGCAGGAAGTGTAGCCAGCTCCAGATCTTCACAGACCGCGTTAGGGAACTGGAGCTGGAGTTGTATGAACTGAGGATTATTCGAGAGGCTGAGAGGGTAATAGGTAGAAGCTACAGGGACATAGTTACGCCAGAAAACAGAGGTAGCTGGGTAACAGTTAGAGGTGGGAAGGGGAGGAAGCAGGCAGTGCAGGGACCCCTGTGGTCATTCCCCTCAACAATAATTATACCGCTTTGGATACTGTTGGGGGGGGGGGCCTAGCAGGGGTAAGCTGCAGTGACCAGGTCTCTGGCACGAGGTCCGGCTCTGAGGCCCAGAGGGTCTCTGGCACGATGCCCGGCTCTGAGGTCCAGAAGGGAAAGGGGGAGAGGAGGAGAGCACAAGTTATAGGAGACTCTATAGTTAGAGGGACAGACAGGCGGTTCTGTGGACATGGGCGAGACTCTCGGATGGTTTGTTGCCTCCCGGGTGCCAGGGTCCGAGACGTCTCAGACCGTGTCTTCAGAATCCTTAAGGGGGAGGGTGTGCAGCCAGAAGTTGTGGTGCACGTTGGCACCAACGACGTGGAAGAGGGGTGGGGAGGTCATTCAAGAGCTCA
>NW_025211394.1:22274-23000 GCF_004010195.1 Chiloscyllium plagiosum
AGATTGGTGTGGGGGCGGAGTTAGGCGTGGTGACGGAGATCGGCGTGGGGGCGGAGACGCATGCGGCGTGGTGGTTGTGCAGGTTAGTGATGTCACTGGGGGCGGAAATGGCTGTGGTGACGGCAACCCAGGGGGCGTAAGTGGCTGTGGCGACGACAGAAACGGTGTTTCTCCTCATTGATAAATGAGGCAAAGTTGTGGGATTATCGCAATAAAGCTGGCCCTAAAGGTCAGAGTGCACCCTGCTGTTAATAATGGGAAATACCCATTGTCAAACCTAACATCGCTAAGCCATGTAGGAACAGAAGGTTCAACATAAGCAGGACTTGGACAATAAGGAGACATCGTTGAAACACTCTCACATGCTTTAGGACTCCCCGTGTTTCGTGGCTGAGGCCTGGAGAGATTGCGCGATTTATCCTGAACATCAATAGAAATTAAACTCTAGAGACTAGCTGATTTGAGAGCACCATTTTGCAAAATTCATCAAAGTCAGAAATAACCACAATAGTGGATATAAATATCCAAAGTGAAAGCAAACTGCACAATAATTAAACATCAGATCTGCTGACTGTTATTAGGAAGCTAATCCTTAATTATTCTATCAAATTTCTTCATAATTTGAATGCATAACATCCCTAATCTGACTGTCATTGCACCCGTCTTTGTTTCTGAGGGTTGAGCTATGGACTTCAATCTGATTAGTCCATACTTATGGGTAAAATG
>NW_025211395.1:0-421 GCF_004010195.1 Chiloscyllium plagiosum
CAGGCAGCATCCCAGGAATAGGAGACTAGACGTTTCAGACATAGGCACTTCATCAGAAATGAGGCTTGTAGGCCGGGAGCTGAGAGATAAATGAGAGGGAGATAGGGTTTGGGAAGAGGGGGGGGGGGGTGGGAGGTAGCTGAGAAAGCAATAGTGAGATCAAACGTCGATTCTCCTACTCCTCAGATGCTGCCTGAAGTGCTTTTCAAACGCCACATTTTAGACAGGGAACACAGTGGTGTGTTGACATCGTAAACAACTGGAAGCTCAGGGTGTATTCTGTAAACTGAACAAAGGTGTTCTGTGAATCAGCCATCCAATCCAAACCTTGTTTCACCAATGTAAAAATGGTGAGGGGTGTGTACGGGTGCGAGCACACATGGGGGGGAGCGTGCATGTGTTTGTGTCTGGGGGAGAGTGT
>NW_025211395.1:14005-23000 GCF_004010195.1 Chiloscyllium plagiosum
AGGTTTACAAAATTATGAGGGGCATGGATAAGATAAATAGACAAAGTCTTTTCCCTGGGGTCGGGGAGTCCACAACTAGAGGCCATAGGTTTAAGGTGAGAGGGGAAAGAAATAAAAGAGACCTAAGGGGCAACGTTTTCATGCAGAAGGTGGTACGTGTATGGAATGAGCTGCCAGAGGAAGTGGTGGAGGCTGATACAATTGCAACATTTAAAAGGCATTTGGATGGGTATGTGAATAGAAAGGGTTTGGAGGGATATGGACCGGGTGCTGGCAGGTGTGACTAGATTGGATTGGGATCCCTGGTTGGCATGGACGAGTTGGACCGAAGGGTCTGTTTCCGTGCTGTACATCTCTATGACTCTATATCTATAGATCTGTTCGAGTCCACTTCCACAAGGACTGCCACTTTTTATGTCTTTTCAGTTTTTGGACAGACAGCTAATGGATACTCAACCTATATTCTGAACAAAGTCCCTCAATGGTGTTGGTGAACCAAATTGGTTATTTACAATAATCCAGCAGCTTCACGGCCATTCCTGGTCCAATCCCGCTGTTTTTAAGGCCCACACCGTCGTAGCTTTCCTTCTTGTCCTGAACCTTCCCTTTCTTCCTGACTTTCTTATATCCATCATTCACCACATGGTATCCCCTCACGCGCTCTCCACAACTGTATCGTCATTTCAGAATCTTCACAACAACTTTCATCAATACTTTGACACAATTTTCAATTGGTGTACTGATGCCTAAGTCTGTCCTTTCTCATCACTCTACCATCTATCTTAACATTCACATCTTATTATTACCCAGTTGTTGATCTGTTTCGCAGATTCATCATTTCAGCCTCAGCGATACATTTCTATCACATTACATTCACTCAACATCTTCAAATTACTCCTACCACAGTTAATCCATTGGTTAATTTCTTTTACTATACTTCAGTCTTCTTGCATTGCTGACTCCCAGGTATTTGGCATCACTGGCTTTCTCCAGAACCTTACCCTTGACTCCTTCATGCTGATTCTCTTTGTTAGGCTCAAATGGGCACTCCATTGAACTTTACACTCCTGATCTCCTGTGTTTTTGTTCTGGTGCTGCAGATATTGAATCACCACATAGCTCAATATATCTTGTAATTATCATTATTTATTCTGACCTACTGAGTTAGAGCATCTACAAATAGCTTTTCAGACTGGAGGCCTGTGACCAGTGGAGTGCAACAAGGATCGATGCTGCGTCCTCTACGTTTTGTCATTTACATAAATGATTTGAATGCGAGCATAAGAGGTACAGTTAGTAAGTTTNNCATTTTGGGAAAGCAAATCTTAGCAGGACTTATACACTTAATGGTATGGTCCTAGGGAGTGTTGTTGAACAGTGAGACCTTGGAGTGCAGGTTCATAGCTCCTTGAAAGTGGAGTCGCAGGTATATAGGATAGTGAAGAAGGCATTGGGTATGCTTTCTTTTATTGGTCAGAGTATTGAGTACAGGAGTTGGGAGGTCATGTTGCGGCTGTACAGGACATTGGTTAGGCCACTGTTGGAATATTGTGTGCAGTTCTGGTCTCCTTCCTATCGGAAAGACGTTGTGAAACTTGAAAATGTTCAAAAATGATTTATAAGGATGTTGCCAGGGTTGGAGGATTTGAGCTACAGGGAGAGGCTGAACAGGCTGGGGCTATTTTCCCTGGAGCATCGGAGGCTGAGGGGTGACCTTATAGAGGTTTACAAAATTATGAGGGGCATGGATACGGTAGATAGACAAAGTCTTTTCCCTGGGGTCGGAGAGTTCACAACTAGAGGGTGTGAGGGGAAAGATATAAACTGGACCTAAGGGGCAACGTTTTCACACAGAGGGTGGTACGTGAATGGAATGAGCTGTCAGAGGAAGTGGTGGAGGCTGGTACAATTGCAACATTTAAGAGGCATTTGGATGGGTATATGAATAGGAAGGTTTGGAGGGATATGGGCCGGGTGCTGGCAGGTGGGACTAGATTGGGTTGGGATATCTGGTCGGCATGGACGGGTTGGATCAAAGGGTCTGTTTCCAGGCTGTACATCTCTATGACTCTATGACTCTATTGTATATTGGTCTGAAAAGATTGAAGTTACCGATGCCACAAGTAGCACTCACTAAGATGACATCCATATTGACCTGTAGGCAGAACAACTTAGCATCTGAAAGGAGTGAGACCTAAATTTGTACCTTCGCAAAATTCTGTCTATCATGTCAATGGTAAATTTGTAACTTGGGGTTAATGTGCAATAAACAATATCTTGTTGGCTGTATGATATTTTTCTAGTTAGACCATGTTTCCTCTCCTGTACTAATCCAAACAGACCTAATAGTTTTCTAACTATGAAGAACATATAGGCTGCAAGCTGCATCATGAGCAGAATGCTAATTTGTATTTCAGCCTGTTGGTGAAATAGAACACAAGGCAATCTTCCTTGTCGGCAAAGTTTATTCACTATACAACCATATAACTAGTACCACACAGAGTACCATCTGTTCATAGAATCCATACACTGAGGGAAGAGGCCATTTGGCGATTGAGTCTGCATCAGCTCTCTGCAGTGCATCGAAGACAAACACAGACCCAGATCTCACTTCCCTGTCACCCTGCATTTCCCACAGCTAATGCATCTAGCCTGCAGATCCGTGGACACAATCGCCAATGTATCATGATTCAATACACAAGGCCTGTGCATCTTTAGACTGAGGGAGGAAACCCATACAGACACTGGGGAGAACGTGCAAACTCCACACAGTCGTCTGAGGCTGAAATCACACCCTGGTCCTTGGCACTGTGCTGGAAATGTGTTGCTGGAAAAGCGCAGCAGGTCAGGCAGCATCCAGGGAACAGGAGAATCGACGTTTCGGGCATAAGCCCTTCTTCAGGACACAATCGCCAATGTATCATGATTCAATACACCCGGCCTGTGCATCTTTAGACTGAGGGAGGAAACCCACACAGACACTGGGGAGAACGTGGAAACTCCACACAGTCGTCTGAGGCTGAAATCACACCCTGGTCCCTGGCACTGTGAGGCAGCAGTGCTAACCACTGAGCCACCTTGCCGCCTTTACATTTGCTTAGTCACTTAGTTAATCAATTAACGTTCATCAGCAGCTTCACTCATGTTATAATTACAGTTCTCTCATATTTCTTTGAACAAAACTTTAAAGAAACACACAGTCATTGATTAGAAACGAATCAAAATTAAACAAAACGGTTTTGTTTTAAATTCAACATCATCATAAAACTAATCTTCCACGTTCCTTCTTCTTTCTTTAAACAAACAAAAAATTACAAAGTGACCCAACAACATATTCTTCCAACACTCCCCTATTGCCTTGCATACCATCAGCCATCCCTCATTAAGGGTCTCCAAAAATTTGTTTGAACAAGCGCCTTTTTGGGAAATAGTCTTACAACTTGGAAATCTCTTTTATTTCTAGCATTTCCTTCAGGCTCGCGAGGTCAGGCCATAACTCATGCTCATCCGTGGACACAATTGTTGAATGTGCATTATCCAAAAAATAAATAATTGTCCACATTACGTTCTCTGGGCAACTTTGTCTCAGATTGGGGCCAGAGAGCCTACTCTTGCTCTTATTTCTGATGTTCTTCTTGCCTTTTAGATAAAATTTTCTTTAGACTAGTGGGCAAGTGCACCCCTGAATCTACTTCTTCTACTTAATATGTGTTTGTTATTATTTTTTTGGTTTCAAAGGCCAATGAACAACATTTATTGCACTTCCTCATTAATGACATTAAAACATTGTTGTATTTAAATACTCACCTGGAATATTGATTACGTGGAGCATCACTAAATTAGAATAACTTCAGGCATTTTTCTAAGTACAATTTATTGGATGTTTTATATGTTGTCAATTCCTTCCTCAACAGTGGCATGTTTCATCATAGAACTTAGTTCCAAAGCATCATAGCAGACATCAGATCTAGTCTGAACTCTTAAAGTTTTAACTGTCCAGCTAAGCTTCTTAAGTGGGCTGTTATTTCCCTGGATGACTGGCCCAGTTTATCCAAATTTAAAATTTTCCAAATTGGACTGTTGACCTAAAGTCACTCCTGATTAATTCTGCTTTGTATCTAAATATATATACATACGTATATATATATATATATATATATATACCCACAAAATCTGGCTTCCAGACTTACATTTTCTTTTTATTTTGGCCATTATGTTGCATTCAAAATTCATCGAACTTTTCCACAGAAAATCATTGGCACAGATCACAAAAAATGCCTATTAATTTCTCCTGTGATACCAGTTGAACATTTCTGGGTCTAGCTTAAGTTGAAAGCAATCTACTTTCGGCGGCAGATCTAGCCAAGAAATACTAAGCCTCATGACAGCATTCCACCCACAAACATATCTGTTTAATTTCCATAACTTCCCTTCTGTATCACCCATTTCTTAACATGATTTCAAAAAATACTTCCTTTTGAAACTTTTCACTTTGAAGAAATGCAGTTTTTATATCAGCCAACTTATATCCCCAGAATTATTTTGATAAAAGAGCTAAAAAGATCTCCAAGATAACATTTTTTCTGAATTAGGGGAAACTACTTGAACATTTGTTCTCCTAATTTCTCTTCATAGCCTTGAGCTACTAATCTGGCTTTCGCATTCTATGTTCCATTAGGAAATATTTTTTCTGAGTAAATCCATCTGTATTCTAAAGCTGGCTCATTCTATCCAATACCTCAATGTACTTCCAACTCTCCAACCTATTTTGCTTTGCTTCATTTATCAATTTACCTCTTAACTTCTTTTTTGTAATCACTCACCTTTATTAATTATAAAGTCTTCTACTTTTCATGATATTCCTAACTTCTTCCATGATCTTGTTCTGGTCAAATTACAAACTCTACTCATCTTCCTATCTCTTCCTGGATTACAACAACATGGTCTCTCATAAGACCATATGACCATAAGACATAGGAGCAGAAATCAGGCCATGCAGCCCATCGAATCTGCTCCACTATTCAATCATGGTTGATAGGTTTCTTATCTCCATTCTCCCACTTTCTCCACATAACTCTTGATCCTCTTCATACTCAAGAACCTATCTATCTCAATATACTCAATGATCTGGCCTTCACTGTCTTCTGTGGCAGTGAATTTCATAGATTCACCACTCTCTGGTTGAAGAAGTTTCTCCTTATGCTTCTCGGATGCTACCTGATCTGCTGTGCTTTTCCAGCACCACTCTAATCTAGACTTGTGATCTTTCCCTAGAGCCATGTTCATTTCCAGATTCACTTTCAGCACTCATGGTACATTTCCTGGTTTTCCGCATCTTTACCTCATTTCACCAATCAATGAACATACCTCCTGGCCCTCATCTTGAGAACCTAATTTATGTTTCTATTTGTCAATGGCTTTCCTTGCGGCCCCCTTCTGGTATACATTTTACTTTCATGTCTATTCGTAGTTATTGCTTTCTGAGGCAAATAGTCTTGTCCTGTGTGTCTATGTTACCTTGTTCATACTGAGTCAGTCCTTCAGTTTCTCATAATTGTCTGACAGAAGTGAATGTCTAATGTATTGTGCCTCAACATATTCTATGACTTGCTCACAATCTATAACTATGCAGCCAGTGCCAATTAACCAGAGGAATGTACCCTGTTTGGTTGCTATAAAATTATATTGTGTCACTACCTACTATATACTCAGCCCTTTTCACGTTTTCTGCCATTTTCCTGTATGCTATATTAATTTCTGATGGCTAATTCCAGTCATCTCTTATAAATGCCAGAGTTATCTTATTGAATGAATACTTGTGGCTTATGTCTGGGTGGTCTCGCACGAGTGCAACCATTTAGTTGTCCATTCTTGGTATCGTTGCTGAATATCCCAGTATATCCAGGAATGGGCCAATGGGAATGAATGTTTTCCGAGGATTTTTTGCAAGACTTCGGACATCTGTTTCAAAAATGTGTTTCTTTCTGAAAACCTAACAAAAGTTAATTCTTTGAGTCGATCCATGTTTGACACCTTAGCACAGTTCAACTATTTAAAGACAGGAATTGATTTAGGAATATCCAAGAAGGGCATTTGCAATCTTCAATGTAGTCTATTAAATTCCCATATATTATTCTATAGAATATCATAGAATTCCTACAGTGCAGAAAGAGATTATTCAACCCCAAGTCCACACCGACCCTCCGAGCAGCATCCCAGCCATATACAGACCCTCACCCTATTCCTATAACCCTGCATTTATCATGGCCAATCCACATAACCTGCACATCTTCAGACAGTGGAAGAAACTGGAGTAGAAAGTGAGGTCTGCAGATGCTGGAGATCAAAGTTGAAACTTTATTGCTGGAACAGCACAGCAGGTCAGGCAGCATCCAGGGAACAGGAGATTCGACGTTTCGGGCACAGGCCGAAAGAAGAAGAAGGGCCTGTGCCCGAAACGTCGAATCTCCTGTTCCCTGGATGCTGCCTGACCTGCTGTGCTGTTCCAGCAATAAAGAAACTGGAGTACCTGGGGGAAACCTACATAGTCACAGGGAGAATGCGCAAACCCCACACAGTCACCAGAGGGTGCAATTGAACCCAGGTCCCTGGCTAACCACTGTGCCATCACGCCACCATATATACCCTGCTTTCAAAATCTGATCGTGCCTCACGTGCATTTTTAAGATCCTACTTCTTTCAGTTTTAGAGTCAAAGAGCCATAGAGGTGTGGCACGGCAGCACAATGGTTAGCAGAGGCAGCACAGTGGCTCAGTAGATTAACACTGCTGCCTCACAGTGCCAGCGACCCAGGTTCGATTCCAGCCTTGGGTGACTGTCTGTGTGGAGTTCGAACATTCTCCCTGTGTCTGCATGGGTCCTTTTCGGGTCCTCCAGTTTCCTCTCACAGTCCAAAGATGTGCAGGTTAGCAGGGATGGGATGGGTTGGATCTGTGTGGGATGCTCTTTGGAGGGTCAATGTGGCCTCAATGGGCCGAATGGCCTGATTCCACACTGCGGGATTCTATGAATGTCTGCTGCACAGAACAAGGTCCTCCAGCTCAACAAGCCTGCAAAAATAGGCATCTAATTGTTCTAAAAACACTTTCCATTTGACCAATGGCCTTATATGCCTCTGCATCACAAGTGTACATCTACAATCCCTACAGTGCAGATACAGACTGTTCTGCCCATCAAGTCTGCACTGACATTACAAAGAGCGTACCACCCACCCACTCCATCTCTGTAACCTTGCATTCCCCATTGCTAATCCACTTAGCCTCCAAACTCCTGGATACTGTGGGACCATTTAGCATGGCAAATCCTTCTAGCCTGCATATCTTTTGACTGTGTGGGGGAAATCGAAGCACCCGGATGAAACCCATGCAGGCACGGGGAGAACATGCAAATTCCGCTCTGTAACGATGTTACTCTTTGGTTTTCTTTTCAGAGGGGTCGTAAAGTCAGAGGTTTCACTATGTCTGGGTTTATCTACTTGAAGAAAATGAGGACAGATGCTGGAGATCAGAGTCAAGAGTGTGGTGCTGGAGAGGCATAGCCGGTCAGGCAGCATCCAAATGAGGAATGAGGCTTGTGGCTCAGGGCTGAGAGATAAATGGGTGTGGGGTGGGGTTTGCAGGAAGGTAGCTGAGAAAGCGATAGGTGGATGAAGGTGAGGGAGAAGGTGATAGGTCAGAGGGGCCAGTGATGGACGGGTTTGGAGGGCAGGGCCAAGTTGGAGGTTTGGGACTGGGATAATGTAGGGGGAGGGGAAATGAGGAAGCTAATGAAATCCATATTTATCCCGTATGGTTGCAGGCTCCCAAGGCGGAATATGAGGTGTTCTTCCTTCAGGGTGGTAACGGTTTGTCAGTGGAGGGGGAAATGAGGAAACTGTTGAAATCCACATTTATCCTGTGTGGTTGTAGGGTCCCAAGGAGGAATATGAGGTGTTCTTCCTTCAGGCATTGGGTGGTAACGGTTTGGCGGTAGAGGAGGCCCAGAACCTGCATGTCCTTAATGGAGTGGGAGGAGGAATTGAAGTTTTCAGCCACGGGGGGTGGGGTTGGTTGGTGCGGGTGTCCCAGAGATGTTCTCTGAAACGATTCGCAAGTAGGCATCCTGTCTCCCCGATATAAAGGAGACCACATCGGGTGCAACGGATATAGTAGATGACATTGGTAGTGGTACAGGTAAATTTCTGTCAGAAGTGGAAAGTTCCTTGGGGCCTTGGACGGGGATGAGGGGTGAAGATTTTGCACTTCCTGTGGTGGCAGGGAAAGGTGCCAGGGTTGGTCACTTTTTCCTAGAGATAAGGACAGTACCACTGTACCAGAAGAGCCCTTTGCAATTCCCTTGTGTAATGTCCTAGGCCCAACCATTTTCAGCTGCTTCATCTATGACTGTCCTTCCTATTCATTAGGTCAGAAATGGAGATGTTCAGCACCCATTTGTGATTCCTCTAATACTGAATCACACCATTCCAAATTTTGCAAGACCTCGACAACATCCAGGCTGGTGTTGAAAAGTGGCGAGTACAGATGAACATGGAACAACAGATAGACCATTTTGCCCTTACTCTAGATTAGAGTGGTGCTGGAAAAGCACAGCAGTTCAGGCAGCATCCGAGGAGCAGGGAAATCGACGTTTTGGGCAAAAGCCCTTCATCAGGAATAGAGGCAGAGTGCCTGCAGGGTGGAGAGATAAATGAGAGGAGGGTGGGGCTGGGGAGAAAGGAGCATAGAGTACAATAGGTGAATGGGGGTGGGGATGGAGGTGATAGGTGAGAGAGCAGGGTGGAGTGGATAGGTGGAAAGGAAGATAGGTACGTAGGGGACAGTGCTGAGCTGGAAGTTTGGAACTGGGCTGAGGTGGGGGAAGGGGAAGTGAGGAAACTGGTGAAGTCCACATTGATGCCCTGGGGTTTAGATTAGATTAGATTGCTTACAGTGTGGAAACCGGCTCTTCGGCCCAACAAGTCCACACCGACCCTCTG
>NW_025211396.1:0-945 GCF_004010195.1 Chiloscyllium plagiosum
TCTTGTTGATTCACTTTTATTCCATTGTCTCTCTTGTTTTTAACTCATCATTTCTCCATTTTTAATATATTTTGATTCTAATTGATTTTCATGATTTTGTTTCGAACATTTCTTGTCTTGAAGCTTTTTATTATTTTCCCCTCCCCTGTGATAAGCAATATTTACCAAATGAGTGCTCAGCACAGACCACCAGAAAAAAAGTAAGTACACAGTCCAAGTGTTGGGAAATTGCCTGTATTTGGGAATCCTTAAAAATTAAACTTGCTGACCATACCAAGATCAGAGATCAAAACGATTACAATCCAGTGACAAATACGATTGTATAATTATGAAGGCTGAGCCTTGAAGTAAACATGGTGTTCAACAAAATGGAAATACTGGATCTATTCCGAGAAGATTGACGAGGAGGGACTGCACATCATGAAAAACTACTGGAGAAAGCAAAAGAAAGTTGCACTATTTATACAAACCATGGGTTTAGTGAATGCCTCAGAATATAATTTAGTTTTGTCCTTTAAATGAGTCTTCATAGGAT
Organism: Chiloscyllium plagiosum; assembly: GCF_004010195.1. NCBI lineage: Eukaryota > Metazoa > Chordata > Chondrichthyes > Orectolobiformes > Hemiscylliidae > Chiloscyllium > Chiloscyllium plagiosum. The sequence goes on from NW_025211396.1 coordinate 536, forward strand.
GGTTTTGCTTGTCAATATATAATCTAACCAAAGTATGCAAAATGTGTTGTTTTCGTAAGGCTCATAATTCAGTAACTATTTTTTATCCTGTTATTTTAATTTTTATAGCTGTAAACCTTGAAACAGGAATGGAGGTAAGCAGTCCATATTTACCCTTCAATGTTAAAGCTGTTGTGATTTAGAACACAACTATTTTCACTTTGTGATCGAGATTTCATGCAATTATGTCTGAAAAATCACTCACATGACAGAGTGCCTGTGACTCACTCTCCATTCCAGAGCGTCTGTAACTCACTCTCATTCCAGAGCGCCTATGACTCAGACTCACTCTCATTCCAGAACGCCTGTGACTCACTCTCATTCCAGATCACCTGTGACTCACTCTCCATTCCAGAGTGCCTGTGACACAC